>NC_053028.1:530867343-531007612 GCF_003073215.2 Triticum urartu | reverse complement strand
CGCGATCTTGGAAAAGTTTTCAACGAATCTTCGGCAATAGCTTGCGAGTCCGAGAAAACTGCGGAGTTGCTTCACATTCTGAGGAGGTTCCCAATTCACAATTGCGGATACCTTCTCGGGATTCACGGAAATGCCCTTGGCAGAGATGATATGACCAAGATAAAGAACCTCATCGAGCCAAAATTCACACTTGGAGAACTTGGCATAGAACTGATGTTCCCTGAGCTTATCGAGAACCAAACGCAAGTGCTTGGCATGATCTTCCTTGTTCTTCGAGAAAACCAGAATGTCATCGAGATAGACCAAAACGAAGTCATTGGTGTAGGCATTGAAGATGAAGTTCATCATGCGAGAGAACGTCGGAGGAGCGTTGGCGAGGCCAAAAGACATGACAGTGTATTCATATGAGCCAAAGCTTGTTCTGAATGCTGTCTTGGGAATATCTTCTTCACGAATGCGAATCTGGTGATAACCCATACGGAGATCAAGCTTGGAGAATACTTGAGCACCCTTGAGTTGTTCGAACAGCTCGTTGATGTTGGGAAGTGGGTATTTGTTCTTGATGGTCTTCTTGTTCACTGGACGGTAATCAACACAAAGTCGACTCGATCCATCCTTCTTCTTCACAAAAAGAACACCACAACCCCACGGAGAAGTGCTAGGCCGGATGAGACCCAATCTTTCTTGCTCATCGAGTTGCTTCTTCAGCTCCTTCAATTCTTCAGGTCCGAGCTTGTAAGGACGTTTGCACACAGGTTCCGTGCCAGGCTCAAGTTCAATAACGAATTCAACTGGCCGGTGCGGAGGCATTCCTGGGAGCTCTTCTGGAAAGACGTCTGGATATTCGCACACGACTGGAATTTGAGAGATGGCATCCAATTCACCCTTCTCATTGAGAGAAAACAGACGGATGGTATTATCCCGAGCGGCAAAGATAATTACATCCTCAGACGAATGAGTCAATTGAATCTGCCTGGCAGCACAATCAAGCTGAGCGTTGTGCTTAGAAAGCCAATCCATCCCGAGAATAAGATCAATATCCGAGTTACCAAGAATCATTGGGGAAGCCAGAAACTTGAAATCACCCATCATGATAGAAATATCCGGAACTTCGTAGTTAGCAAGCAAGCATCTACCCGGAGAGACGACTGCTAATGGCTTATGCATAACTTGAGAAAACCACCCATGCTTAGATGCAAAAGGTCTGGAAATGAAGCAATGAGATGCACCCGTGTCCAAAAAGAACTTTTGCAGGAACATCGTTAACAGGAAGGTTACCCATGATCACATCTGACGAGTCCTCTGCCTGAGCTGCATTCACCATGTTGACCTTGGCGTACTTGGGGTTATGCTTGACCACAGCTGTACTTGCCGATCTCACAGGAGGAGGAGGAGGAAGACACCTCTGGTTGAAACACTTGTTGGCATAGTGACCCTTCTGTTGGCACTTGTTGCACGTGACCTCTGAAAGCGGACGGTGATACGGAGTACTCGATCTTTGAGCTTGAGACGAAGTCTTGTTCTGAAAGCCTGGGTTGGGTGGGTGGGAAGAACCACTGCCACCTTTGCTCTTCTGCTGATACGGCTGACGGAACGGAGGAGGAGGAAGCCAAAATTTCTGCTGCTTTGCCACTTGAGTAGAGGAAGAAGGAGTAACATCTCTGACTCGCTTCCTGGAAGCATCACACCTTAACTGAGCAGCCTCTTGCTTCAGTGCCATGTTGTAGAACTCATCGTATCTCAAAGGCTCGAAGGGAACAAGAGCGAGCTGAATATCTTCTCTGAGACCACCCCTGAACTGATATATCATGCTCTTCTCATCAGGCACATCCTGCTTGGCAAAGCGGGCAAGTTTCTGGAACAATTTGTTGTAGTCATAGACAGACAAAGAGCCTTGCTTCAGATTGCGGAATTCCTCACGCTTGCTTTCAACCACGCTCTGCGGAATGTGATGAGCTCGGAAATCTCGACGGAAATCATCCCAAGTGATAACACGTCCACCTCTGGAGTCCTTGTACTGCTGGAACCATTCTGCAGCTTGATCTTTGAGTTGGAAGGAAGCGAACTTCACAAAGTCCTCAGGCCTGACGTTGCTGCACTCGAAATGCTTACACAGATCCACAAGCCAATCGTCAGCATCGGTTGCCTCAACACAATTACTGAAAGTCTTTGCCCCGTTAGCAAGGAACTGGTTGAGTGTAGCAAAGTGACTCTGACTGCTGCCTTGGTTCCCTTGACTGCTTTGATTGCGCTCTTGGAGAATTTGCATGATCAGCTGAGTGTTTGCATTGGTTGCAGCCATCACAGCTTGCCATGCCTCTGGAGGAGGTGGAGGCGGTGGCGGATCTTGATTCTGGTTCTGACTGGTGCTCTTAGCGGGAGCCATCCTGAAGAGGTTGACCACCGTTAGCACATAGACAGATAAATATTGAAGCTGAATCCAACGGAATGAAAATTGCAACATATAGTCTTCACATCCGAACAAAATGAACGAATGTATTTCTCTTGAAGTGGTCACATATTCCTAAATTGCGAAGCCACGAAGAATCAGGTAGAAGGGGTACAACAACGAGGGATGGAATCAACATATGACGTCGAAGCAAAACGAATGCCACAACTCGAAATAAAACCAAGGGTTGGCTTGCAGAATAAGCCGGAACAAATACATGATAGAAATTTCGTCCGAAGTTTTCGTGGTGGGACCTACACGGGCTCGATCGTACAGCACCATCATGTACAAGGCAGTGCACATGACATACGAAGCGTCCCCGAGTCAGCATAGCCAAGGACTCTTTAAGACACAACGAGACCACTGTAAAATCGACCGTAAATAGGCGAACCACTAGACGTCGAACCCCAATTTCATATCATACATCTGTGGGAAAGATATCCTAAGAGCTACTTGAATTCCCACCTATGAAATTCCCGAAATTTTCCCGGTTATGCAATCAGGTGTTGGGGATACAGGGAAGCATAATATCTCACTCAAGCTAGCAAATCCTACATCCAGCTGTATCCATCCTTCAACATATAACCAAGAAACCTTCGGAAACCCATCTATCTCAACCTTCGAAAAGCATCCGTTATACAAGTTATGGCGATACTCCCGAACTCCCGCCCCAGTACTGGGTGGCATCGAGGTTATCTCACCAACGAACTGCATAAAAGAGATTTTCGATGTCGGCGAATATATCTCAAGTATTCCAGAATTGCAACGATAAAATTATGATGACAACACCTCAGAGCTCAACTCCCCGGGACACTTCCACTAAACCCCGGACAGGAGGCACCAAGACAGTATTCTCATCATAAGCCATCGGAACAAATCCAAGATACTCGCGTGATCCTAAAAAAAATTTAGTGAAATTTGAGAAGAGAAGAGTCAAAACTCTACGTCAGGATGCCTTACCAGAGCGATGAGGAGACTGGGAAGTAAAAAGAATTCCTAAGCTCTCCGATATATAATTCCTAAGTGACTCAAAACATTTTTCTAGACACAACTCGGCTGCTAAAAACGATCAAGCAATGGGGCTCCTAAGGTCGGGGAAGGCTCTGATTACCAACTTGTAACGCCCTCGATGCGGCTATATCTCCCACGTGTCGAGGCACGACTTAGAGGCATAACCGCATTGAAAGCAATGTCGCAAGTCAGGAAATCATCACACATCCCATGCACATAAATAATATAAAGGGGAGGTACATAGTTGGCTTACACTCGCCACGTCACATCATAGTACATAAATAACATCCATCATACAAATCACTCATGGCCCGACTACGGTGCCAAAATAGAAAAGACCCCAACATGCGACAAGGCCCTGAATCGATAACCCCAACTAGGCACCACTACTGATCATCGGGAAAGGAAACATAATAACGCTGAGAGTCCTCATCGAACTCCCACTTGAGCTCGTACTCGTCACCTAGAGCGGAATCACCTGGACCTGCATCTGGAATTATAGTATCTGTGAGCCACAGGGACTCAGCAATCTCGCACCCTCGCGATCAAGACTATTTAAGCTTATAGGAATGGATAAGGCAAGTATATGTGGAACTGCAGCAAGCGACTAGCATAGGTGGTGGCTAACTTATACGCAAAAGAGAGCGAGAAGAGGAGGCAAGGCGCGAGCGAGAATCTAGAGGAACAACCTGCGCAAGCATTACTCCAACACCGTGTCCACTTCCCGGACTCCGCCGAGAAGAGGCCATCACGGCAACACACTCAGTTGATTCATTTTAATTAATTAAGGTTTAAGTTATCTACAACCGGACATTAACAAATTCCCATCTGCCCATAACCGCGGGCACGGCTTTCGAAAGTTCAATCCCTGCAGGGGGTCCCAACTTAGCCCATGACCATCTCTCACGGTCAACGAAGGAATAGACCTCCTCCCAAGACATTCCGATCAGACTCGGTATCTCGGTAACTCAAGACACTTCGACAGGGTAAAACAAGTCCAGCAACACCGCCCGAATGTGCCGACAAATCCCGATAGGAGCTGCACATATCTCTTTCTCAGGGCACACTCAGATTGTCTAAACTTCCGGTAGGCCAGCCCAGAGTTGCCCCTGGTAGCCACCGGCGGCTG
This sequence comes from Triticum urartu, assembly GCF_003073215.2. Lineage (NCBI taxonomy): Eukaryota > Viridiplantae > Streptophyta > Magnoliopsida > Poales > Poaceae > Triticum > Triticum urartu. The sequence continues at coordinate 531,003,023 of NC_053028.1, read as the reverse complement.
ACGGTTTGGACCAACACTCAGAGGAGCACTGGCCCGGGGGGGTTAAAATAAGATGACCCTTGAGTCTGCAGAACCCAAGGGAAAGAAAAGGCTAGGTGGCAAATGGTAAAACCAATGTTGGGCATTGCTGGAAAAGCTTTAATCAAGGCGAAATATCAAGGGGTTCCCATTATAACCCAACCGCGTAAGGAACGCAAAATCCGGGAACATAACACCGATATGACGGAAACTAGGGCGGCAAGAGTGGAACAAAACACTAGGCGAGAGGCCGAGCTTTTCACCCTTTACCAAGTATATAGATGCATTAAGATAACATAGCAATATAATGATATCCCAACAAGTAAATAAATGTTCCAACAAGGAACGGCTCCAATCTTCACCTGCAACTAACAACGCTATAAGAGGGGCTGAGCAAAGCGGTAACATAGCCAATCAACGGTTTGCTAGGACATGGTGGGTTAGAGGTTTGACATGGAAATTGGGAGGCTGACAAGCAAAAGGTAGGCATCGTATCATTGGCAAAGCAAGAGCGAGCAAACTAGCATAGCAAAGATAGTAGTGATTTCGAGGGTATGATCATCTTGCCTGCACAGTTGTCAAAGTTGACTGGATCCTCACAAGCAAACTCAACGGGCTCCTCGGTAGCGAACTCGTCTCCTGGCTCTACCCAACAAGACAAACAAGCAACAAGGATACAATCAACCACGTGCAAGACCAAGCAATATGATGAAATGATGATATGCTATGCGGGATGCGATGCGGGATGCAAAATGCAAGATATGACAGGAAATGCATGAACCTGGCCTCAACATGGAATTCCAAGGGTGCCACTGGATAGAGGGGATGAAATCGCTTGAAAATGATATAAAGATCATTGGAATCGGAGTTACGGTTTGGAAATGGCAAGCGTTTTAAGATATGACACCGGTCTGCGATTTACAGCAAGTAGGCATCTAAATGCAACGAAAAGAACATGCTACAGCCACCAAACATGACAACAAAATACATGGCAGGGATGCACACAAGATGCTTAACAAAAGACTAGCACTGAGCCACGGCCAATTCATCCATTATGAGGCTCAAACAAGCATGCTAAAAACGCAAATGCAAAACAGATTCCAGACTTAGTGAAATTAACACTAGTCTGAAATTTCAGATCACGATGCTCTCTTCGGAGCAGCAAAACAACATGATAAATGACCTGAACATGACAAGTAAGAATATGTCATGGAGCTACTCAACAAGCTTAACAAAAGACCCAAAGTGACCTGGTGTCAAAAGGGTTCACAAAATATATTTACGGGCACACGAACATAGCATAAAACACAATCAGTTTTCAGACTTAGTGAAAACTGAGACATGCAGAAATTTAACTCACGAAGGCATGTAAATGAGCTCGATGCACTCACTACGGTGCAAGTCATGGCAAGGAAAGCATATAACCATCAAGAAGGCACAATATGCTAGCTACACATGGCAAGAACAAAGGCATAGCATGCATGGAACACTAACGGTAGCATCGGCAAAATCGCAAACAAGTTGACGATCTGCCCAGATTAACAACGAAGCAAAAGTTGAGCTCGATTGAGTCAACCTAGAGCACTTCACATATGCAAACAAAGACATGGATGGATAGAGAATAACATAAATATCAAAACTCCCTTACTGATCATCCTCAAAAGAGGCACGGATCACTAGGAAACAAGCTGGACATATAGCATCATGAACTAAAATATCCCAGACTTAGTGAAAATCACTAAGTCCCTGAAATCAGCAATCTCAGGTACCTCTCTTCGCAAGCTTGCACAAGACAACACACACATCCTAAAAATGCATGGGTGGCTCCTCTGTAAAGAAGACAAAGTGCTTAACAATTCATCCCAAAGGGGCACAGGCATATCATGCACGAATTAAACATGGCAAAAATGACAAAAGTGCATGATGAACTAACGGATCTGCAATTTAACTCACGAAGCCTCCTTCTAACAGCATTTTGGGAATCAAGATGAACTCAAATGCAAATGATGCAATGGAATGAAATGATGCACATGTGGAAGCGAAGATTTTGATATATTATATGCCCAAATCAGAGCTACGGATGCGGAGATATCACTGGTCAAAGATAGCATAAAAATCTAGAGGGAGAGGGAAATAGTCAACCCTAGAATTTCGGATCTGAGATCCAGATCGGGGCACTGTTCACCGACGCGGAGACCGAGGTTCGTCGGCCGGAGTTGGAGCTCTCGCCGGAGCTTGCGGACGCCGGGGAGGCCTTGGAGCAGCGCGCCGGCCGGAGGAGAGGACGGCGATGGGGCGGCGACCACCGGGCGGCGAGGCGGCGACCACCGGCGAACGGCGGGGCCGCGGCTCGAGGTGCCGGCCGGCGACGACGGCGGGCGGCGGCGCCGGTGCCTCGGGTGGCCGGCCGCGAGGAAGAAGGACGGCGGGGCGCGAGCGCGAGGCGGCGGAGGAGATGGGCCACGGGGGCCTCCCGCGGGCTCGGGCGGGCCGGCGCGGCGGCGGCGATGTGGGCGCCCGCCCGGGACACGTGGCGCAGCGGGGTTGGCTGGGGCGGATCGGCGGACATTGTCCGGCCGGAGGCGGACACGTCCGTCGGCGGAGATTCTGTTTTTTTTCTTAGGGTTTTGGACGGGGGAAGAAGAGATCCGAATGGAGGGGGGTATATATAGGCATAAGTAGAGCTAGGAGAGTCCAAATGAGGTGCGGTTTTCGGCCACGCGATCGTGATCGAACGCTCTAGGACATGGAGCAGAGTTTGGTGGGATTTGGGCCAAATTGGAGGGGTGTTGGGCTGCAACACACACGAGGCCTTTTCGGTCCCTCGGTTAACCGTTGAAGTATCAAACGAAGTGCAAATGACCCGAAACTTGACGGGCGGTCTACCAGTAGTAAACCAAGGCCGCATGACAAGTCTCGGTCCAATCCGGAAATGTTTAATCCCCACACACGAAAGAAAGGTAGAAATGACCACCGGAGGAGAACGAAGCGCCGGAATGCAAAACGGACAACGGGGAAAAAGCTCGAATGCATGAGATGAACACGTATGTAAATGCAATGCACATGATGACATGATATGAGATGCATGAAAAAGAAAACAACACACGGAGACAAAACCCGAACCCGAGGAAATAAATATAACTTAACGCCGGAAACGACAAGAGTTGGAGTACAAATTGGGAAAGTTATATCTGGGGCGTTACAAATGAGAACCTCATCACTAAACAGCTACACCTGGAAGCTATGACCGACATGCTAGGCCGGTCTCACAGCCTTGCTCAGCAGCTTGCGCAGCAGTTCCCCCGCAAGGCTAACCTTTCTTGAACTATCTTGGAAGTGGTCTCGGTTCAGTATTATTTTGTTACGCTGCAATGGTGCCCAGTTTTTGTAATCTGCTTCTTCGTTGCGCTTTATGATCACTGGTGGCGAACTTTGATGCCCAGTGGATGTAATATACCTTAAATCCTTTGTTGTGTAGTGTAGGTTTATTTTTAGTTACTATGCCGTAATTTCTTTATTGTATAGAGTAGGTTTGTTCTTAATTCCTACTAGTTACGCAGCAGCCCGAAATGAACCCCGACCCATGATTGTGCGAATCAAATCACGGGCTTTTAACAGGCCAAAATTGTCTGGGTCCTTGTTTGGCCCAATCAGATATCAGCTGCGAGCAGGCCGGATGCAAACCGGGCTGTAGTTAGGCCCAACTATATGACAGGCTTTTAACAGGCCGAAATTAATATAGGGAAGAAATGTTAAACAGGCCCTTAACAGGCCAAAACTAATATCAGGCCGAATTACTAAGTGGACCTTTAGCAAGTGGGCCCAAAAGCATAGTGTCCAGTTGACGGGCTGAATCTGATATGGGCCATAATTGAGCCCAAAGCCTCTTAAAGGGCCGGACCTGATCTGGGCCGTAATTTGGCCCAGAACATGGTAGGCTTTTAACGGGTCGTATCTCATATGGGCCACTATTAGGCCCGGAGCGTGGCAGGCCATTAATGGACCAGATCAAATATGGGCCGGCATTTGGCCCAAAACATGGCAACCAGTTAATGGGCCGGCCTACTAGGGTCCTCAAAATCTTGTGGGCCTACAGCTGGGCTAGCCCATTAATGTCGGCGAAATCTCATGGGCCTTTAGCTAGGCCGGCCAGTTATGACCCGCAAGAATATTGTGGGCCTTTACCTGGGCCGGCCCATTATGGCACAAAAAATCTTGTGGGCCTTTACCTAGGCCGGCCCATTATGGCCCACAAAATCTTGTGGGCCTTTAGCTGGGACAGCCCATTATGGTCCGCAAAATCTCGTGGGCCTTTAGCTGGGCCGGCCCATTATGGTCGGCAAAATCTTGTGGGCCTCTAGTTGGGCCAGCCCATTTAAACTTGTTGGGTCGTGCCACGTGTCGATGTATCATAGGCACCTTTTGTCCAGTGAGTGGATGCCATCTGTCCCAACGATGAGCCGACACGTGTTTCCTCTACCCAATGATAATTTTACACATGGAAAATCCCCATTGGTCGAGGCTGTTAACGGGTTATCGGATCCAAAACCCGACCCGATAGCTTAACGGCGTTCCATTATGGTGGATGCCACGTGTCGGTCACCCTTAACGAAAGCACTTCTGTGACGCACGATTTATCGTCATGGAAGTGGACACTTCCATGATGATAATTTTGGTAATGTCATGGAACACTTCTACGACAGCACAGGTATGACTATCTTGATTCTGTCATAAATTTGTCATGGATGTACATGCATGACAAAAAAGCGACCTACTGTGACAAACACGTATCATCATGGAAGTGTATTTTTTGTAGTGGGTGAAGTGGGGGAGAGGAAAACGAGAGGCAAATGGCAAATAATGTAATGCGAGGGATAAGAGTTTGTGATGGGTACTTGGTATGTCTTGACTTGAGTGTATATCTCCCCGGCAACGGCGCCAGAAATCCTTCTTGCTACCTCTTGAGCATGCGTTGGTTTTCCCTTGAAGAGGAAAGGGTGATACAGCAAAGTAGCATAAGTATTTCCCTCGGTTTTGAGAACCAAGGTATCAATTCAGTAGGAGACTACGCGCAAGTCGCCTAGTACCTGCACAAACAAACAAGAACCTCGCAACCAACGTGATAAAGGGGTTGTCAATCCCTTCACGATCCCTTACAAAAGTGAGATCTGATAAAGATAATAAGATAAATATTTTCACTATTTTTGTTGTATATATTGAAAAGTAAATATTGAAAAAACAAATAGTAAACTAGAATTGTAGATCGGAAACTTATATGATGTAAAGTAGACCTGGGGCCCATAGGTTTCACTAGTGGCTCCTCTCAAGATAGCATATATTATGGTGGCTGAACAAATTACCGCCGAGCAATTGATAGAAAAGTGCATAGTTATGATGATATCTAGGCATGATCATGAACATAGGCATCACGTCCGTGTCAAGTAGACCGAAATGATTCTGCATCTCTACTATTACTCCACACATCGACCGCTATCCAGCATGCATCTAGAGTATTAAGTTCATAAGAACAGAGTAACGCATTAGGCAAGATGACATGATGTAGAGGGATAAACTCAAGCAGTATGATATAAACCCCATCTTTTTATCCTCGATGGCAACAACACAATACGTGCCTTGCTGCCCCTACTGTCTCTGGGAAAGGACACTGCAAGATTGAACCCAAAGCAAAGCACTTCTCCCATTGCAAGAAAGATCACTCTAGTAGGCCAAACCAAACTGATAATTTGAAGAGACTTGCAAAGATATCAAATCATGCATATAAGAATTCATAGAAGAATGAAATATTGTTCATAGATAATCTTGATCATAAACTCACAATTCATCGGATCTCAGCAAATACACCGCAAAAAGAATTACATCGAATAGATCTCCAAGAACATCGAGGAGAACTTTGTATTGAGAACCAAAGAGAGAGAGAAGAAGCCATCTAGCTAATAACTATGGACCCAAAGGTCTGTGGTAAACTACTCACACATCATCGGAGAGGCTATGGTGTTGATGTAGAAGCCCTTCGTGATCGAATCCCCCTCCGGAAGATCGCTGGAAAAGGTCCCTAGATGGGATCTCATGGGTACAGAAGGTTGCAGCGGTGGAAAAGTGGTTTCGTGGCTACCCTGGATCTTTTCAGGGTATAAGAGTATATATAGGCGAAGGAAGTAGGTCGGTGAAGATACGAGGGCCCACGAGAGTGGGGGCAGCCTGCCCCCCTAGGCGCGCTGCCCTACTGAAGGAAATATGCCCTAGAGGCAATAATAAAGTTCTTATTTATATTTCCTTATATCATGATAAATGTTTATTATTCATGCTAGAATTGTATTAACCGGAAACTTAGTACATGTGTGAATGCATAGACAAACTGAGTGTCACTAGTATGCCTCTACTTGATTAGCTCGTTAATCAAAGATGGTTAAGTTTCCTAGCCATGGGCAAAGAGTTGTCATTTGATTAACAGGATCACGTCATTAGAGAATGATGTGATTGACTTGACCCATCCGTTAGCTTAGCACGATGATCGTTTACTTTGTTGCTATTGCTTTCTTCATGACTTATACATGTTCCTATGACTATGAGATTATGCAACTCCTGAATACCGGAGGAACACTTAGTGTGCTATCAAACGTCACAACGTAACTGGGTGACTATAAAGATGCTCCACAGGTGTCTCCGATGGTGTTTGTTGAGTTGGCATAGATCGAGATTAGGATTTGTCACTTCGTGTATCGGAGAGGTATCTCTGGGCCCTCTCGGCACTGCACATCACTATAAGCCTTTCAAGCAATGTGACTAATGAGTTAGTTACGGGATGTTACATTACGGAACAAGTAAAGAGACTTGCCGATAACGAGATTGAACTAGGTATTGAGACACCAACGATCGAATCTCGGGCAAGTAACATACCGATGACAAAGGGAACAACGTATGTTGTTATGCGGTTTGACCGATAAAGATCTTCGTAGAATATGCAGGATCCAATATGAGCATCCAGGTTCCGCTATTGGTTTTTGACCGGAGATGAGTCTCGGTCATGTCTACATAGTTCTCGAACCTGTAGGGTCCACACGCTTAACGTTCGATGATGATCGGTATTATGAGTTTATGTGTTTTCATATATAGAAGGTTGTTCGGAGTCCCGGATGAGATCACGGACATGACGGGGTGTCTCAAAATGATCGAGACATAAAGATTGATATATTGGAACATTATATTCGGACACCGGAAAGGTTCCGGGGGTCATCGGATAAATACCGGAGTACTAGGGACTTACCAGAACCCCCCGGGGGGTCAATGGGCCTTCATGGGCCTTAGTGGAAATAGAGGGCAGCAAGGGATCTGTGGGGCGTGCCCCCTAGGCCCAAACCAAATTGGTTTAGGGCTTGGGGGGGCGCCCCCTCTTTCTCTCTCCCCTCCTCCTCTTTCCTTCCCCTCCTAGTTGGACTAGGAAAGGGGGAACCTACTCCTAGTAGGAGTAGGATTCCCCCCTTGGGGCGCACCCTATGAGGCCGCCGGCCCCCACCCCTTGCTCCTTTATATACGGGGGAAGGGGGCACCCTAGAACACACAAGTTGATCATTGTCTTAGCCGTGTGCGGTGCCCCCCTCCACCATAATCCACCTCTGTTATATCGTCATAGTGCTTAGGCGAAGCCCTGTGCCGGTAGCTTCATCATCACCGTCATCAGTCGTCGTGTTGATGAAGCTCTCCATCGACACTCAGCTAGATCGAGAGTTCATGGGACGTCACCGAGCTAAACGTGTGCAGATCGCGGAGGTGTCGTACTTTCGGTACTAGGATTGGTCGGATCATGAAGACGTACGACTACATCAACCGCGTTTTCATAATGCTTCCGCTTACGGTCTACAAGGGTACGTAGACAACACTCTCCCCTCACGTTGCTATGCATCACCTAGATAGATCTTGCGTGTGCGTAGGAAATTTTTGAAATTACTACGTTCCCCAACAGTGGCATACGAGCCAGGTCTATGCGTAGATGTTATATACACGAATAGAACACAAAGGAGTTGTGGGTGTGGGTATATAGATATTGCTTGCCATCACTATTTGATTCTTGATTCAGCGGCATTGTTGGATGAAGCGGCTCAGACCGACATTATGTGTACGCTTACGCGAGACTAGTTCTACCGACGTGCTCCACACACAGGTGGCTAGTGGGTGTCAGTTTCTCCAACTTTAGTTGAATCGGATTCAATGAATAGTGTTCTTTCTGAAGATCAAAAAGCAATCACTATACCGCGTTGTGGTTTTTGATGCGTAGGTAAGAACGGTTCTTGCTCAGCCCGTAGCAGCCACGTAAAACTTGCAACAACAAAGTAGAGGACGTCTAACTTGTTTTTGCGGGGCATGTTGTGATGTGATATGGTCAAGACGTGATGAGATATAAATTGTTGTATAAGATGATCGTGTTTTGTTGAAGTTATCGGCAACTGGCAGGAGCCTTATGGTTGTCTCTTTATTGCATAAGATGCAAGTGCCATATAATTGCTTTACTTTATCGCTATGCGATAGCAATAGTTGCAAAAGCAATAGTTGGCGAGACAACCATGTGACGACACGTTGATAAAGATCAAGATGATGGAGATCATGGTGTCATGCCGGTGACGATGGAGATCATGACGGTACTTTCGAGATGGAGATCAAAGGCACAAGATGATGATGGCCATATCATGTCACATATTTTGATTGCATGTGATGTTTATCTTTTATGCATCTTATTTTGCTTAGTACGACGGTAGCATTATGAAATGATCCCTTACTAAAATTTCAAGGTATAAGTGTTCTCCCTGAGTATGCACCGTTGCGACAGTTCGTCGTGCCTAGACACCACGTGATGATCGGGTGTGATAAGCTCTACGTTCACATACAACGGGTGCAAGCCAGTTTTGCACACGCAGAATACTCGGGTTAAACTTGACGAGCCTAGCATATGCAGATATGGCCTCGGAACATTGAGACCGAAAGGTCGAGCATGAATCATATAGTAGATATGATCAACATAGTGATGTTCACCATTGAAAACTACTCCATCTCACTTGATGATCGGGCATGGTTTAGTTGATATAGATCACGTGATCACTTAGATGATTAGAGGGATGTCTATCTAAGTGGGAGTTCTTAAGTAATATCATTAATTGAACTTTAATTTATCATGAACTTAGTCCTGATAGTATTTGCATAACTATGTTGTAGATCAATAGCTCGCGATGTAGCTCCCCATTTTTTTGATATGTTCCTAGAGAAAAATAAGTTGAAAGATGTTAGTAGCAATGATGTGGACTAGCTCCGTGATCTAAGGATTATCCTCAATGCTACACAGAAGTATTATGTCCTTGATGCACCACTAGGTCACAGAATGGTTGCAGGAGCAGATGTAGACGTTATGAACGTTTGACAAGCTCGGTATGATGACTACTTGATAGTTTAGTGCACCATGCTTTACGGCTTGGAACCGGGACTTCAAAAGTGTTTTGAACAACATGGAGCATATGAGATGTTCCAAGAGTTGAAATTCGTTGAGGGAAAATCTTTAGATGAGCATGCTTGTTATGTGCGACACCGCTTATCTCAAAAAGGGAAACTTTTACTAGATAAAATTAATCGTTTGCAATGCTATGCTTGGAATTTATGTGAAATATAGGATTTTACTTGTTGTTATGAAGACCCTAAGAAACACCTCTTCCCTACCAATGTGAGTTTAGTGATAATGGAATCATATCTTCGTATGCTAAGGTTGTTTATAATTACTATGATGTTCAACAAATTGAAAATTTGTTGCTTTTAAGGGTTCTTATGAAATTGCTTCTTTGATTGGAAAGTATGATGCTACACTTTACCAATCTGAAAATTTTGCCATACTTAAATATTGTTATGATAATTATGCTTCTAATGCCTATGTTAAACCAAATATTGAGGAGTCCTCCGCTGTCGAAGAAGAGACTAATATTTTGCAGGAGTCTATGGAAGAAGGAATTGATGAAACTGTGGCCTCATTGGATGAAAAAGATGATGAGGAGAGCGAAGAACAAAAAGAGGAAGAGCGGATTAGCTACCCGTTGATGTCTACTACACAACCTTTTTCTTGTAGACGTTGTTGGTCCTCCAAGTGCAGAGGTTTGTAGGACAGTAGCAAATTTCCCTCAAGTGGATGACCTAAGGTTTATCAATCCGTAGGAGGCGTAGGATGAAGATGGTCTCTCTCAAGCAACCCTACAACCAAATAACAAAGAGTCTCTTGTGTCCCCAACACACCCAATACAATGGTAAATTGTATAGGTGTACTAGTTCGACGAAGAGATGGTGATACAAGTGGTATATGGATGGTAGATAAAGGTATTTGTAATCTGAAATTATAAAAACAGCAAGGTAACAAGTGATAAAAGTGAGCGTAAACAGTATTGCAATGCTAGGAAACAAGGCCTAGGGTTCATACTTTCACTAGTGTAAGTCCTCTCAACAATACTAACATAATTGGATCATAAAACTATCCCTCAACATGCAGCAAAGAGTCACTCCAAAGTCACTAATAGTGGAGAACGAACGAAGAGATTATGGTAGGGTACGAAACCACCTCAAAGTTATTATTTCCAATCAATCCGTTGGGCTATTCCTATGAGTGTCACAAACAGCCCTAGAGTTCGTACTAGAATAACACCTTAAGATACAAATCAACCAACACCCTAATGTCACCTGGATACTCCAATGTCACCTCAAATATCCGTGGGTATGATTATACGATATGCATCACACAATCTCAGATTCATCTATTCAACTAACACAAAGGACCTCAAAGAGTGCCCCAAAGTTCTACCGGAGAATCACGACGAAAACATGTGCCAACCCCTATGCATAGGTTCATGGGCGGAACCCGCAAGTTGATCACTAAAACATACATCAAGTGAATCACGTGATATCCCATTGTCACCACAGATATCCACGGCAAGACATACATCAAGTGTTCTCAAATCTTTAAAGACTCAATCCGATAAGATTACTTCAAAGGGGAAACTCGATTCATTACAAGAGAGAAGAGGGGGAGGAGAAACATAAGATCCAACTATAATAGCAAAGCTCGCGATACATCAAGATCGTGCCAAATCAAGAACACGAGAGAGAGAGAGAGATCAAACACATAGCTACTGGTACATACCCTCAGCCCCGAGGGAGAACTACTTCCTCCTTGTCATGGAGAGCACCGGGATGATGAAGATGGCCACCGAAGAGGGATTCCCCCTCCGGCAGGGTGCCGGAACGGGTCTAGATTGGTTTTCGGTGGCTATGGAGGCTTCTGGCGGCGGAACTCCCAATCTAATCTCTGTTCTGGAAGTTTTACGATATGTAGGTTTATATGGGTGAAAGGAGTACGTCGGTGGACCGAAGGGGGGGCCATGAGGCAGGGGGCGCGCCCCCTACCCTCGTGAGCACCTCCTTCATCTTCTGACGTAGGGTCCAAGTCTATTCGGTAGGTTTCCTTCCAAAAATAACTTCTCCAGTTGATTTCGTTCCGTTTCGACTCCGTTTGATATTCCTTTTCTTCGAAACACTGAAATAGGCATAAAACAGCAAATCTGGGTTGGGCCTCTGGTTAATAGGTTAGTCCCAAAAGTAATATAAAAGTGGATAATAAAGCCCAATATTGCCCAAAATAGTACATAATATAGCATGGAGCAATCAAAAATTATAGATACGTTGGAGATGTATCAAGCATCCCCAAGCTTAATTCCTGCTCGTCCTCGAGTAGGTAAATGATAAAAAAGATAATTTTTGATGTGGAATGCTAGTTGGCATAATTTCAGTGTAATTCTTCCTACTTGTGATATGAATATTCAGATCCAAAAGATTCAAGACAAAAGTTCATTTTGACATAAAAATAATAATACTTCAAGCATACTAACTAAGCAATCATGTCTTCTCAAAATAACATGGCCAAAGAAAGTTATCCCTACAAAATCATATAGTCTGGCTATGCTCTATCTTCACCACACAAAATATTTAAATCATGCACAACCCCGATGACAAGCCAGGCAATTGTTTCATACTTTTAATGTTCTCAAACTTTTTCAATCTTCACACAACACATGAGCGTGAGCCATGGACATAGCACTATAGGTGGAATAGAATGGTGGTTGTGGAGAAGACAAAAAGGGAGAAGATAGTCTCACATCAACTAGGCGTATCAACGGGCTATGGAGATGCCCATCAATAGATATCAATGTGAGTGAGTAGGGATTGCCATGCAACGGATGCACTAGAGCTATAAGTGTATGAAAACTCAACAAAAGAAACTAGTGGGTGTGCATCCAACTCGCTTGCACACGAAGACCTAGGCATTTTGAGGAAGCCCATCATTGGAATATACAAGCCAGGTTCTATAATGAAAGATTCCCACTAGTATATGAAAGTGACAACATAGGAGACTCTCTATCATGAAGATCATAGTGCTACTTTGAAGCACAAGTGTGGTAAAAGGATAGTAGCATTGCCCCTTCTCTCTTTTTCTCTCATTTTTTTTATTTTTTTATTTTTTATTTGTGCCTTCTCTTTTGTAACATCCCAAATTTTCAATTTGGAATGTTATACATTAGGTCATCATGCATATCATGTTTTATTTTGCTTTTGGTTTTGATCCTAGAAAATCCTAAGCAACTCAAGGACCCACCGAGAGAGTTGGGGATTTCGTTATTTACATATTCGAGTTTTCTCAAATTGTGTAAACAGGATCATTCGATTTTATTTATTTTATCATCAATTATTTCTATTGAAAAAATGTGAGAGAGGGAATAAAATGACTTTCCCAAAATATAGAAATATTGAGGATTTAATAAAAAAATCAAATAAGATTTATTTCGAAGTTTTTCGGTATTTTTATTTGAATTTAGGAAAAATGCGCATTTTTCAAAGTTGTAGTTTGGGCCCACATAAATGTTCACTTTATCGGGCTTGATTTTAGAAACCCGGCAAAATTTATTTCGTGATTTTTGGAGTCCGTTTAGTATTTCTTTTTATTTTTCTTCCGAGCGGAATTATTTAAAAAAACGCGAAACCGACTATGGGCCGTACTCGGCCAGGACTCTGCCTGGTCGGGGCCTTTATAAGGCGCGCCCGAGGCCCGAGCCGAGCCAGCCTGCCACCGCCGCCCTAACCCTAGCCGTCGCCCTCCGCCGCCGCCGGAGTTGCACGCCGCCCGAGGTTCGCCGCCGCCTCGTTTTCCGTGCTGTTTTAAAAAAAAGTTCTGTTTGTCGTTTTTCTTTTTTCATTGGATTTTCCGCGGTTATTTTCTGATCGCGATTTCTGATCTGATTTTCGTTTTAGTATAACTTTTCGCTCGTTTATCGGAATCAGGCGATTCAAGCGCCTGGAATTTCGTCTCGAAACCCTCTTTCCGAATAATCAACTTAAACAAGTTTTTGCTACTGTAAAATTTGCCCTAGATCCAGATTACTAGAACGAAGTTGTTTTCTTTCGCCGTTTGATTTCTTTTGCTTCGTTCGATTTGATTCTTTTTGCAAACCAGGGTTCTTAAGTTGAACTTTCTGGTTAGATCTTCTATTTTGAGTTTTACCTGTGCATTAGATGAGTACTTATTGTATGCTTATTGTTTGTCTGCGATAGAATACCCGGAGTGCGCCGCCTGTTACTTCGAATCTCTAGGTTACGCGGATCATCAGCAAGGCAAGTAACACTTTGATCATACCTTTTTCTACAACCCAGTTTTATTGCATTAGATCAATCTTCACACACTACATGATTATGATCTAATTAAATTGTGGGATGGGTAGTAGATGAGGGAGTACCTATTACCTGTTTATTATCAAACCTTTGGGAATTACTTCTACGTTTGCTTATTATGCCATGCTATGCTAGTAGACGTGGATTGGGTGAGTGAAATCCATGACAGATGTGAGATTGTTAATTAAGGGTTTATCTAAGGTGGCAACCTAACACACATCTGGGTGGATTGAGGCACCTAGGGTTTCCAGGACTTGCCTGTTTTTCTTTGGACCGCCACCCAGGCTCAAAGGGATCATGAGATTATTCATACTAGAAACTTCCGTGTGCAGCCACAAGCCATTATGGGCTCTGGCATAGTTGACTAAGTTGTGCGAACTCTTACATGGTAGACTAGCAGATGTAGGGGAAAGTAGGTGTACCGGTCTATCCGTCGTAAGGTGCTAGTGCTTCTGAAAGACTGTGTCTCGGTCATCCGTTTCTCAAACACCATGTAGTGCGAGAAATCCAACGGAGGCGATCGAGTCTTGTGGGGAAAAGTGCGCAAACCTCTGCAGAGTGTAACAAACTAATCATGGTTAGCCGTGTCCCCGGTTATGGACATCTTGAGTATCTAGTACCTGGATTATCATGTGAATCTCAACACGTTACCCTAAATTAATATTTTTGGGTTTTAATGATGTTACTTAATTGGGATTGAGAATGCTGTCAACCATTCTCAATGTTTAACAACCACCATGATAGTAATTAATTTTATTCCTTTGAAGTAGGGAAAATTGGCTTTACGCAAAAACTGTAACCATAGAGCTTTCCACCAGCCAAATATGCATATAGTATAGTTGTTGCATTTCCATTACACTCTATGTGTTACCTTGCCAGCATATTCCATGTGCTGACCCGTTTCGGGCTGCAACGTTAATGTTGCAGACTTTTCAGACGACGATTGAGGAGTTTTAGGTCGTGGTTCTATACTCAGTGATGCCGTTGGAGTTGATGGACTCGCTTATCTTCCAAGCCTTCCGCTGTTATCGTTATTAGATGGCCTTAAGCCATATTTATTGTAATAAGTTCTCTTTTGAGACACTCGATGTAATAAGTGTGTGATTGCTACTCTGCTATAAATCCTCCGAGTACTGTGTGGTGTCAGCATTACTGATCCAGGGATGACACCGGAGCACAGAGATCAGACTGTTTGAGGTCTGGTCGCTACATCTTTTTTATGGCCTCTTTTTTTTATTTGGGCTTCTTTGGCCTCTTTTTTTTTTATTTTTCGTCCGGACTCTCATCCCGACTTGTGGGGGAATCATAGTCTCCATCATCCTTTCCTCACTGGGACAATGCTCTAATAATGATGATCATCACACTTTTATTTTTCTTACAACTCAAGAATTACAACTCGATACTTAGAACAAGATATGCCTCTATATGAAAGCCTCCGGCGGTGTACCGGGATGTGCAATGATGCATGAGTGACATGTATGAAAGAATTATGAACGATGGCCTTGCCACAAATACGATGTCAACTACATGATCATGCAAAGCAATATGACAATGATGAAGCGTGTCATAATAACGGAATGGTGGAAAGTTGCATGGCAATATATCTCGGAATGGCTATGGAAATGCCATAATAGGTAGGTATGGTGGCTGTTTTGAGGAAGGTGTATGGTGGGTTTATGGTACCGGCGAAAGTTGCGCGGTACTAGAGAGGCTAGCAATGGTGGAAGGGTGAGAGTGTGTATAATCCATGGACTCAACATTAGTCATAAAGAACTCACATACTTATTGCAAAAATCTATTAGTTATCGAAACAAAGTACTACGCACATGCTCCTAGGGGGATAGATTGGTAGGAAAAGACCATCGCTCGTCCCCGACCTCCACTCATAAGGAAGGCAATCAATAAATAAATCATGCTCCGACTTCATCACATAACGGTTCACCATACGTGCATGCTACGGGAATCTCAAACTTCAACACAAGTATTTCTCAAATTCACAACTACTCAACTAGCATGACTCTAATATTACCATCCTCATATCTCAAAACAATCATCAAGTATCAAACTTCTCTTAGTATTCAACACACACATAAGAGAATTTTATTATTCTTGAATACCTAGCATATTAGGATTTTAAGCAAATTACCATGCTATTTAAGACTCTCAAAATAATATAAGTGAAGCATGAGAGTTCATCTATTTCTTCAAAATAAAGATACCACCATGCTCCAAAAGATATAAGTGAAGCACTAGAGCAAATGACAAACTACTCCGAAAGATATAAGTGAAGATCAATGAGTAGTCGAATAATTATGCAACTATGTGAAGACTCTCTAACATTTAATAATTTCAGATCTTGGTATTCTATTCAAACAGAAAACAAAGCAAAATAAAATTTCATTCTAAGAATGGCAAACATCATGTGAGGAAGCAAAAACTTAGGATCAACCGAAACTAACCGATAATTGTTGAAGAAGAGAGGTGGGATGCCAACCGGGCCATCCCCAAGCTTAGATGCTTGAGAAATCTTGAAATATTATCTTGGGATGACTTGGGAATCTCCAAGATTGAGATTTTGTGTCTCCTTAATTCCTCTCATATCACGGTCTCCCTAAATCTCAAAAGCTTCATCCACACAAAACTCAACAAGGACTCGTGAGATAAGTTAGTATAAACCATTGCAAAACCCTTATCATACTCTACTATAGCAAATCACTAAAATTATTATTCAAAATTGAATACTAAATGCCTCTGCATATTTAATATTCCTATCCTCAAATAGAATCATTAAAGAAGCAAACATATGCAAACAACGCAAACATAATAGCAATCTGCCTAAACAAGATAGTCTGTAAAGAATGCAGCAACATCCATGCTTCCCTAGCTCCAAAAATTATAAAAGAAAATTCCCACTGTAGTAAATTTATCAGAGATTAATATGCAAAAGGGTATCAATATTTTATCACATTCTTACTTTTCTAGGGAATTATTGCAACATCGGTAAACTTTCTGTTTTCAAACAGCAACATGTGGATTTCTAAAATAGGCATAGTAAAGGCTATCAATGCCACTTTTATTGAAATAAAAGATGCAAAACATTGTTCTAAATAACAGAAAGCAAGTCCTAACAAAATAAATTGATGCTCCAAGCAAAACACATATCATGTGGCGAATAAAAATATAGCTCCAAGTAAAGTTACCGATGAACGAAGACGAAAGAGGGGATGCCTTCCGGGGCATCCCCAAGCTTAGGCTCTTGGCTATCCTTGAATATTACCTTGGGGTGACTTGGGCATCCCCAAGCTTAGGCTATTTCCACTCCTTATTCCATAGTCCATCGAATCCTTACCCAAAACTTGAAAACTTCACAACACAAAACTTAACAGAAAACTCGTAAGCTCCGTTAGTATAAGAAAATAAATCACCACTTCAAGGTACTGTAATGAACTCATTATTTATTTATATTGGTGTTAAACCTACTGTATTCCAACTTCTCTATGGTTTATAAACTATTTTACTAGCCATAGATTCATCAAAATAAGTAAACAACACATGAAAAACAGAATCTGTCAAAAACAGAACAGTCTGTAGTAATCTGGATCAAACATATACTTCTGGAACTCATACAATTCTAAAATAAATTGCTGGACCTGAGGAATTTATGTATTAATCATCTGCAAAAAGAATTAAATAAATATCACTCTCCAATAAAAAAAATGGCAGCAATTCTCGTGAGCACTAAAGTTTCTATTTTTTACAGCATGATCAACAAGACTTTCCCCAAGTCTTCCCAAAGGTTCTACTTGGCACAAACACTAATTAAAAGCATAAAACCACATCTAAACAGAGGCTAGATGAATTATTTATTACTAAACAGGAACAAAAAGCAAGGAACAAAAATAAAATTGGGTTGCCTCTCAACAAGCGCTATCGTTTAACGCCCCTAGCTAGGCATGATGATTTCAACGATGCTCACATAAAAGATAAGAATTGAAACATAAAGAGGGCATCATGAAGAATATGACTAGCACATTTAAGTCTAACATACTTCCTCTGCATAGGGATTTTGTGAGCAAACAACTTATGGGAACAATAATCAACTAGCATAGGAGGGCAAAGCAAGCATAACTTCAAAACTTTAAGCACATAGAGAGGAAACTTGGTATTATTGCAATTCCTACAAGCATATATTACTCCCTCATAATAATTTTCAGTAGCATCATGAATGAATTCAACAATATAACCAGCACCTAAAGCATTCTTTTCATGATCTACAAGCATAGAAAATTTACTACTCTCCACATAAGCAAAATTCTTCTCATGAATAGTAGTGGGAGCAAACTCAACAAAGTAACTATCATGGGATTGAAAATTGAAATCAAGATGACAAGTTTCATTGTTATCATTATTCTTTAAAGCATACGTGTCATCACAATAGTCATCATAGATAGGAGGCATGCTTTCATCATAATAAATTTGCTCATCAAAGCTTGGGGGACAAAAAATATCATCTTCATCAAACATAGCTTCCCCAAGCTTGTGGCTTTGCATATCATTAGCAACATGGATATTCAAGGAACTCATACTAACAACATTGCAATCATGCTCATCATTCAAATATTTGGTGCCAAACATTTTATAGATTTCTTCTTCTATCACTTGAGCACAATTATCCTTTCCATCATACTCAGGAAAGATATTAAAAAGATGAAGTGTATGAGGCAAACTTAATTCCATTTTTAGTTTTCTTTTATAAAATAAACTAGTGATAAAACAAGAAACTAAAAGACTCGATTGCAAGATCTAAAGATATACCTTCAAGCACTCACCTCCCCCGCAACGGCACCAAAAAAGAGCTTGATGTCTACTACACAACCTTCTTCTTGTAGACGTTGTTGGGCCTCCAAGTGTAGACGTTTGTAGGACAGTAGAAAATTTCCCTCAAGTGGATGACCTAAGGTTTATCAATCTGTAGGAGGCGTAGGATGAAGATGGTCTCTCTCAAGCAACCCTGCAACCAAATAACAAAGAGTCTCTTGTGTCCCCAACACACCCAATACAATGGTAAATTGTATAGGTGCACTAGTTCGGCGAAGAGATGGTGATACAAGTGGTATATGGATGGTAGATAAAGGTATTTGTAATCTGAAATTATAAAAACAGCAAGGTAACAAGTGATAAAAGTGAGCGTAAACAGTATTGCAATGCTAGGAAACAAGGCCTAGGGTTCATACTTTCACTAGTGTAAGTCCTCTCAACAATACTAACATAATTGGATCATAAAACCATCCCTCAACATGCAACAAAGAGTCACTCCAAAGTCACTAATAGCAGAGAACGAACGAAGAGATTATGGTAGGGTATGAAACCACCTCAAAGTTATTATTTCCAATCAATCCGTTGGGCTATTCCTATAAGTGTCACAAACAGCCCTAGAGTTCGTACCAGAATAACACCTTAAGACACAAATCAACCAAAACCCTAATGTCACCTAGATACTCCAATGTCACCTCAAGTATCCGCGGGTATGATTTTACGATATGCATCACGCAATCTCATATTCATCTATTCAACCAACACAAAGGACCTCAAAGAGTGCCCCAAAGTTCTACCGGAGAATCACGACGAAAACGTGTGCCAACCCCTATGCATAGGTTCATGGGCGGAACCCGCAAGTTGATCACCAAAGCATACATCAAGTGAATCACGTGATATCCCATTGTCACCACAGATATCCACGGCAAGACATACATCAAGTGTTCTCAAATATTTAAAGACTCAATCCGATAAGATTACTTCAAAGGGGAAACTCGATTCATTACAAGAGAGAAGAGGGGGAGGAGAAACATAAGATCCAACTATAATAGCAAAGCTCGCGATACATCAAGATCGTGCCAAATCAAGAACACGAGAGAGAGAGAGAGAGGGAGAGATCAAACACATAGCTACAGGTACATACCCTCAGCCCCGAGGGAGAACTTCTTCCTCCTCGTCATGGAGAGCACCAGGATGGTGAAGATGGCCACCGGAGAGGGATTCCCCCTCCGGCAGGGTGCCGGAACGGGTCTAGATTGGTTTTCGGTGGCTACGGAGGCTTCTGGCGGCGGAACTCCTGATCTAATCTCTGTTCTGGAAGTTTTACGATACGTAGGTATATATGGGTGAAAGGAGTACATCGGTGGACCGAAGGGGGGGCCACGAGGCAGGTGGGCGCGCCCCCTACCCTTATGAGCACCTCCTTCATCTTCTGACGTAGGGTCCAAGTCTATCCGGTAGGTTTCCTTCCAAAAATAACTTCTCTAGTTGATTTTGTTCTGTTTTGACTCCGGTTAATAGGTTAGTCCCAAAAGTAATATATAAGTGGATAATAAAGCCCAATATTGCCCAAAACAGTAGATAATATAGCATGGAGCAATCAAAAATTATAGATACATTGGAGACGTATCACCCATGCCCACCTTCTAATGGGAGTAACTCTTCAACTCATACATTGTTTAATTTCCCTTCGAATTTACTGAAGGATGAATGCTATGATGATTGTTATGATCCCGTTGATTCTTTTAAAATAT
This sequence comes from Triticum urartu, assembly GCF_003073215.2. Taxonomy (NCBI): domain Eukaryota; kingdom Viridiplantae; phylum Streptophyta; class Magnoliopsida; order Poales; family Poaceae; genus Triticum; species Triticum urartu. The sequence goes on along the minus strand of NC_053028.1, from coordinate 530,982,675 downwards.
CCCTTTTTGATGATGCTTGTGGCCAAGATGCCAATATGAATTATGCTTATGGAGATGAACTTGCTATAGTTCCTTATGTTAAACATGAAATTGTTGCTATTGCACCCACGCATGATAGTCCTATTATCTTTTTGAATTCTCCCGACTACACTATATCGGAGAAGTTTGCCCTTATTAAGGACTATATTGATGGGTTGCATTTTACTACTACACATGATGATTTTGATAGATATAATATGCATGTGCTTGCTGCTCCTACTTGCAATTATTATGAGAGAGGAACTACATCTCCGCCTCTCCATGTTTCCAATATGATAAAATTGCAAGAAACTGTTTATACTATGCATTGGCCTTTACTATGTGTGCATGAATTGTTCTTTTCTGACATGCCGATGCATAGGAAGAGAGTTAGACTTCGTTGTTGCATGATATATGTTACTTTGTGCTCACTACTAAATCACAGATCATTGTTAATTCAAATTGGCTTTGATATACCTTGGGATTCGGGTGGATCCATTACTTTAGCACTATATGCTTAGCTTAATGGCTTTAAAGAAAGCGCTGCCAGGGAGACAAACTGGAAGTTTTAGAGAGTCATTTATTTCTGTTGTGTTCTTTTATAAAGTTTAAAAATAAAAATAATGTGCCAAGATTTGCCTTTAGGATGTTTACATTGCTAGTTGGTTTGTGCGGTGCAAGACAGAAACTTTGGCTGTAATGCATGATTTTACATTTTTTACTGGAACGTCAAATGGTTCTGTAACTCTCTGAACTGTCTTTATATACAAATTGTTTATTTGTCCTAATTTTTTCAGAATTTTTGGAGTACCAGAAGTATGGTGAATGTTCAGATTTTTACAGACTATCCTGTTTAAGACAGATTCTGTTTTTGATGCATAGTTTGCTTGTTTTGATGAAACTATCGATTTCTATTAGTGGATTAAGCCATGTAAAAGTTATATTACAGTAGATACAATGCAAAAACAAAATATGAATTGGTTTGCAACAGTACTTAGAGTAGTGATTTGCTTTATTATACTAACGGATCTTACCGAGCTTTCTGTTGAGTTTTGTGTGGATGAAGTGTTCGAAGATTGAGGATGTATCAATGTGAGGAGAAGGAGGAGAGACAAGATCTCAAGCTTGGGGATGCCCAAGGCATCCCAAGTAAATATTTAAGGAAACTCAAGCGTCTAAGCTTGGGGATGCCCCGGAAGGTATCCCATCTTTCTTCAACAAGTATCGGTATGTTTTCGGATTCGTTTCGTTCATGTGATATGTGCAAATCTTAGAGCGTCTTTTGCATTTAGTTTTCACTTTTCTTTTATGCACCATGCTGGTATGATATAGTCCATGGTTGATTTATAGAATGCTCTTTGCACTTCACTTATATCTTTTGAGTATGGCTTTATAGAATGCTTCATGTGCTTCACTTATATCATTTGAAGTTTGGATTGTCTGTTTCCCTTCACATAGAAAACCACCATTTGTAGAATGCTCTTTTGATTCACTTATATTTGTTAGAGCGTGGGCATATCTTTTGTAGAAATAATTAAACTCTCTTGCTTCACTTATATCTATTTAGAGAGATGACAGGAATTGGTCATTCACATGGTTAGTCATAAAATCCTACATAAAACTTGTAGATCACTGAATATGATATGTTTGATTCCTTGCAATAGTTTTGCGATATAAAGATGGTGATATTAGAGTCATGCTAGTGGGTAGTTGTGGATTGTAGAAATACTTGTGTTGAAGTTTGTGATTCCCGTAGCATGCACATATGGTGAACCATATGTAACGAAGTTGGAGCATGAGGTATTTATTGATTGTCTTCCTTATGAGTGGCGGTTGGAGACAAGCGATGGTCTTTTCCTACCAATCAATCCCCCTAGGAGCATGCGCGTAGTACTTTGTTTCGATGACTAATAGATTTTTGCAATAAGTATGTGAGTTCTTTATGACTAATGTTGAGTCCATGGATTATACACACTCCCACCCTTCCATCATTGCTAGCCTCATTGGTACCGTGCATTGCCCTTTCTCACCTTGACAGTCGGTGCAAACTTCGCCGGTGCATCCAAACCCCGTGATATGATACTCTCTATCACACATAAGGCTCCTTATATCTTCCTCAAAATGGCCACCATACCTACCTATCATGGCATTTCCATAGCCTTTCCGAGATATATTGCCATGCAACTTCCATCATCATCATATACATGACTTGACCATTTATTGCTATATTGCTTTGCATGATCGTAAGATAGCTAGCATGATGATTTCATGGCTTGTCCCTTTTTTGATGTCATTGCTACGCTAGATCATTACACGTCCCGGTACACCGCCGGAGGCATTCATATAGAGTCATATCTTTGTTCTAGTATCGAGTTGTAATATCGAGTTGTAAGTAAATAAAAGTGTGATGATCATCATTATTAGAACATTGTCCCATGTGATTTTATCAAAATAAAAGTGGCCAAAGAAGCCCCCCAAAAAAGAGAGAGGCTAAAGAAGCCTACAAAAAAAGAGAAAAAATTAAAAAAATGAGAGAAAAGAGAGAAGGGACAATGTTACTATCCTTTTACGATGCTCGTGCTTCAGAGTAGCACCATGTTCTTCATATAAAGAGTCGCTTGAGTTATCACTTTCATATACTAGTGGGAATTTTCATTATAGAACTTGGCTTGTATATTCCAACGATGGGTTTCCTCAAATGCCCTAGGTCTTGATGAGCAAGCAAGTTGGATGCACACCCACTTAGTTTCAGTTTGAGCTTTCATACACTTATAGCTCTTAGTGCATCCGTTGCATGGCAATCCCTACTCCTCACATTGACATCAATTGATGGGCATCTCCATAGCCCGTTGATTAGCCGCGTCGATGTGAGACTTTCTCCTTTTTGTCTTCTCCACACAACATCCACCATCATATTGTATTCCACCTATAGTGCTATGTCCATGGCTCACGCTCATGTATTGTGTGAAAGTTGAAAAGGTTTGAGAACGTCAAAAGTATGAAACAATTGCTTGGCTTGTCATCGGGGTTGTGCATGATTTGAATATTTTGTGTGGTGAAGATGGAGCATAGCCAGACCATATGATTTTGTAGGGATAACTTTCTTTGGCAATGTTATTTTGAAAATACATGATAGCTTTAATTGTATGCTTGAAGTATTATTGTCTTAATGTCAAATGATAGACTATTTCTTTGAATCACTCGTGCCTTAATATTCATGCCATGATTAGATTACATGATCAAGATTATGCTAGGTAGCATTCCACATCAAAAATTATCTTTTTTATCATTTACCTACTCGAGGACGAGCAGGAATTAAGCTTGGGGATGCTGATATGTCTCTTTTGTATCTATAGTTTTTGATTGTTCCATGCCAATATTATACAACTTTCATATACTTTTGGCAACTTTTTATACTATTTTTGGGACTAACATATTGATCTAGTGCCGAGTACTAGTATCAGTTCCTGTTTGTTGGATGTTTTTTGTTTGGCAGAAAATCCATATCAAATGGAGTCCAAACGGGATAAAAACTTATGGAGAGTTTTTTGGAATATATGTGATTTTTGGGAAGAAGAATCAACGCGAAACGATGCCCGAGGGAGCCACGAGGCAGGGGGCGCCCCCCAGGGGGGTGGGCGCGCCCCTGACTCTCGTGGCCACCCCGTAAGGTGGTTTGTGCCCTTGTTTCTCCACAAGAAAGCCAATATCTGGATACAAATCTTGTTAAAATTTCAGCCCAATCGGAGTTACGGATTTCCGGGAATTTAAAAAACGGTGAAAGGGCAGAATCTAGAATGCAGAAACAGAGAGAGAGAGAGAGAGAGAGAGAGAGAAACAGATCCAATCTCGGAGGGGCTCTCGCCCCTCCCATGCCATGGAGGCCATGGACCAGAGGGTAAACCCTTATCCAGTCTAGGGAGAAGGTCAAGGAAGAAGAAGAAGGGGGGCCCTCTCCCCCTCTCTCCCGGTGGCACCGGAACACCGCCGGGGCCATCATCGTCACCTCAATCTACACCAACACCTCCGTCATCTTCACCAACATCTTCATCACCTTCCCCCATCTATCTACAGCGGTTCACTCTCCCGCAACCCATTGTACGCTCTACTTGAACATGCTACTTTATGTTTCATATTATTATCCAATGATGTGTTGCCATCCTATGATGTCTGAGTAGATTTTTGTTGTCCTATCGATAATTGGTGAATTGCTATGATTGGTTTAATTTGCTTGTGGTTATGTTGCTGTCCTTTGGTGCCCATCATATGAGCGCGCGTGGATCACACCATAGGGTTAGTTGTAGGTTGATAGGACTATGTATTGGAGGGCAAGAGTGACAGAAGCTTCAACCTAGCATAGAAATTGATGCATACGGGATTGAAGGGGGACCAATATATCTTAATGCTATGGTTGGGTTTTACCTTAATGAACATAGTAGTTGCGGATGCTTGCTAATAGTTCCAATCATAAGTGCATAGAATTCCAAGTCTGGGATGACATGCTAGCAGTGGCCTCTCCCACATAAAACTTGCTATCGGTCTAGTAAAGTAGTCAATTGCTTAGGTACAATTTAGCAACTCCTACCACCACTTTTCCACACTCGCTATACTAACTTTATTGCTTCTTTACCTAAAACAGCCCCTAGTTTTTATTTATGTTCTCTTTATATTCTTGCAAACCTACCCCGTTACACCTACAAAGTACTTCTAGTTTCATACTTGTTCTAGGTAAAGCGAACGTTAAGCGTGCGTAGAGTTGTATCGGTGGTCGATAGAACTTGAGGGAATATTTGTTCTACCTTTAGCTCCTCGTTGGGTTTGACACTCCTACTTATAGAAAGAGGCTACAATTGATCCCCTATACTTGTGGGTTATCAGTGTCCGGCGCGCAGATTGTCTTCGGCATTGCAAGGAGGGTTCCTCCTCCGATCACTTCAAAGTACCTGACTTAAAGAGCTGTATTCGGCCTTCCATTTAATGTTGCGCCCATCGGGTTTTGTGCATCCACCTTCTGCTTCCACATGTCGAGCGAATACGAGAGCTCGGGGTATTTTTTGCACATAACTCCCCCGGCCACGTAAGAAAGGCCTCTATTTAAAGGGATTGGATCTCAGATCCATTCCACACCCAGCGGAAAATCCTCAGAGTCTTTCCAGCGGAAGCCATTCAACATGGCTAGCATCCCTAGTTCCTCCTCCTGCCCTCATGGCTCCGAAAAAGGCGATTGGGAGAGATGTTCTGTATCCCATGAGCAGTTGGTTAAGCTCCAAACACAGGGGTTCCTTACCCCCGCAGATCTGGTCCCTGTTCGAGTAGGATTGACCTCCTTCACAAGCGAAGTTGTGGCGAAAAATTTCCCTAATCCAACCAGGGGGGAACGGGTGTGCTTCGTATCTTACTTGTTGAGAGGCGCCGGGTTTCCAATCCACCCTTTCCTCCGTGGACTCCTGGAGTATTATGGCCTCCAACTGCACAACCTCACGCCGGCCTCTATCCTGCACATCGCGGGTTTTGTTGCCATGTGCGAGCTTTTCCTGGGCTGTTAAGCCCACTTTGATTTGTGGAGGAAGCTATTTTTCCTCATCCCTCGCAACCGAGAGGGGTCGATATTTGAGGTGGGCGGCGCCGAAGTATGGCGCATAGCCGGGACCGGGTACCTTTCCGGTACGCCGAAGAAGGCGCCAGAAGAATGGCCCTCAGAATGGTTCTATATTGAAGACGTTGCTCTCCCCGACCCAATTCGAATGGGTCTTCCCGAAGTTTCAAATGCTCCGTTGAAGAAACATCATAGCTGGCACCCTCGGAGCCTCGAGGAGGAAGATAGCGGGGAAGTCCGCCAATTGATGGGTAAGATAAAGACACTTGCCCAGTCCAGACTATCAATAATCGAGGTGATGGAGACTTCCATAGTGCGGGGGGTCCGGCCACTCCAACACCGAGGGCTTCCCATGTGACACTATAATGGGGAGGATGACGCCTCATGCTGCGGTCGGAAGGGTCCGGACACCCCTGCCGCTTTGGTCAAAATATTGGCCGAACTGTACAAAGGGGAGAAAGAGGAGTTTACTCGTCTTAAACATAGAGATGGATTTTCCATGTACAATCCTCCGAGCTGGGTGAGCTCTAATCCCATCACTTTACTTAATCCTCTCCCTAAATCATTTTTAATGGACATTAACCCATCTATCTATAACAGGAATGGCGGAAGGTTGCCGAGGGGATCCATATTCCCGCCCCACAGCCAGAGGATCACAACCAGGACCTTAACCCCGGATTCGAAGAGGATCCGGACATATTTGTGGAGCTTGAGGAGGGAGTATTCTACAGGAGAGCTATGATGGCACAGTAATGCCAATCGTGGCCGACTATCCCGGCCTCCTTCCTGCCTCACATGTAAGTAATCAAGAGACACCTTCTTCGAAAGAGCTTCCTCATTACGCCTCACCCACCTCACTATTTCTTGCTCCAAAGGGGAGGCGCTCGATGCCACAACATGCACCAGAGGCATCTCCTAGGAGAGCGGTGCCCGCACCGAGCAAATCTTCGAAGATAAAGGGAACATCAATACGGCAGAAACTTCATCAAAGAGGTATGACTTCCTTTTTAAATATGCCTCCTGATCATCACATCAAACTGTGACATTATCCAGTGCATTTTATCAGGAAGAGTGTCCACCGGACTATGTATGGGGATCCTGCCGGTCGTGCCTCCACTACTCAGATTCCAGACCCAGCCCTAAGGACGGGGGCTGACACGGGAGTGGCGCTGGACTATCCTTCCGCAGAGGATTCAGATGATATGTCTGTCACAAACTCTGAAGTGGAGAGCGCCATGAATCATCGGCGCCGAAGGGCCGCTCTCTGCGACCCCGGCTTTTCAAAACAGGCATTCAATGCCTTCAGCTCGGCCGATGCATACATCCGAGCTGCTCGGGATGGACTTGCCAGAGCCACGGACCAACATTTAAAAGATATGCGGGTAAGTGTAAGTTTGATACTCATATGCCAGTAGCCCCCGAGACTTGTAGCAGTTGATATAACTGATTTAAGGATCATTGTATAATCAGGTGTTCACAGAGAAGAATGCCCTGCTGTCTCAAGAGCTGGAAAAGTGTCAGACCCAGCTAGCTGCAGCTACCACCGAATTGGAGAAATCCAAGGGGGCACCACCTGGTAATGTTTCCCCTCATCAAAAAAGTATAATCATATACCAGTAATATTAATATTGTTGTGTTTCCGCTGACAGGATCAGTAGATCAATTGATTGAAAAACTAAAAATCGCCCAGGCTGGTAAACAGGAGGCCAAAATGCAACATGCGGCAGGCGAATGTGTGCTGACACGGGTCGGGGATGGAAAGAACAAGCTGCAGGATTCCAACACCCTGCTGGGCGAAGAACTAAAAGATGTGCGAGCCCAACTTGCTGATGCCGTCAAGGATAATAGGAGGCTACAAGGCGGCATATTCAGTATGTTTTTGACCATACCTTTATGCACTTTAGTAAAGAAATGGTCTGACAGATTTATGTCTACAGGTATGCTGACTGGCCGTCCCGAAGAGGAAATGTCCGGCTCTCAAGGCGACCTTCTGCAAGAGCTGTCCCAATTGCACGAGCGAGCTCGGCAAGCAATGCGGAGCATTGACAAAGCCTTATGGCTGTATGCCTCTCCTCCAGGAAGTATGGAGGAGCTTGTGAAGCTATTCCAGGGAGCTCGGTGGTGCTTCCGAATATGGAGATATTGGCATGCCAAGAAGGTGCGCGAGAGGCCCGGGCCATGCTAAAACACGATACACCAAGCTCGATCCGAATCATATGGCCCGGGTCAGACCTCGGGGGTCAGATGAAAAGAAATTCCAGTTAGCCTGGTGTATGACCAGGTAAAGATAGCCGCCAAGTATTCCCAACAGGATTGTAGGCCAGATAACCTATTGGATGGCATAGAGGAAGAAGTTTTTGAGTCCAAATGACTATGTACTTTAATTGACAAATTTGTCCCTAGCCGGATTGTAAAACGATTGTCATGGCAGACCTTTTCGCTTCGACCTCTGGAACCGAAGGCTCGGCGTGTTTCCAAATACCCGCTCAGTAATATAAAGCGGGGCATGCGTGGAAACCAGGCATAGGGGTCATAGTTGCTTGAACAGACAAGTTGTATCCGGCTAGCTATGTTATATTACATGTTGATTGTAAGAAACATCTTCCAGGGAGAATAGTTCTATTAAGGGTTCCTTTCCCTGGGCGGATATGCGTTAGTATGCATGTCTGGACCGTGCTTGAAAAATCGCAGTATATGTAACATCTGAGGGTTCATGGTGTGATGAAGGTAAAATGTCTTTAGTTCGTGGACCGAATATTCCCTTAAGAACGCTAGCTTTCGGTTTCACCCAGTCTGAGGTACACGTCCGGATGACCCGACAGTAACAATCACAGAGGTGCTCCCTTTATGCCCTAGCCGAACAAACGGGGACGTAGGGCATAAGCACAGGAGCCAGGCAACCCAGCTTGGCCAAAACTTAAGTCATAACGATGCATATAATGGCGAAGAAAAGGTACATATGTGGAAGAGGACACATATGTGTTGAGCTTGATGCTCAGAAAATAATAATAAGCTTCTGTAAAAGAAGCCCCCAGGCATTATGAGTGTATACATTTAAGGATATGCACAACATAAGTGTGCGGTTTGGCCGCTCAAGAGCTAAACGAAAAGTTAGACATGAAAAGAAAATAATGTAAACAAAGGGAGAAGAAGACAAACAAAGAGTCCGGCTCTAGGCGTAGAATCTTCGGAGTCTGGCGGCATTCCACAGGTTCGGCTCTAAGCGGTTGTCCGATGTATCACGCAGGCGATACGCTCCTCCAGTGAGAACTTCATCTATGATGAAGGGACCCTCCCACTTGGGCTTGAGTTTGTCCTTTTTCTTCTCTGGTAAGCGTAGAACGAGTTCACCAACGTTATAAGTCTTTGCCCGCACTTCTCTGCTTTGATATCTGCAAGCGTGTTGTTGATAGAATGCGGAACGGGCTTTTGCGACGTCGCGCTCCTCCTCCAGGGCATCTAGGCCATCCTGCCGATCAAGCTCGGCCTCTCTCTCTTCATACATGCGCACTCAAGGTGAGTCATGAATAATGTTGTTGGGCAACACAGCCTCTGTGCCGTACACCATGAAGAAGGGTGTATATCCAGTAGTGCGATTGGGCGTAGTCCGCAGCCCCCAGAGTACGGAGTCGAGCTCCTCAACCCAGTGCTTGTATGATTCTTTCAAAGACCGCACTAGTCTAGGCTTAATGCCACTCATAATAAGACCATTAGCTTGTTCGACTTGACCGTTTGTTTGTGGATGATAGACCAAGGCGTAATCGAGTTTAATGCCTAATTTAGCACACTAGGATTTCACTTCATCGGTTATGAAATTGGAGCCGTTATCGGTGATGATGTTGTGGGACACCATACCGGTGGATGACACCAAATATAAGGTCTATCACCGGTCCAGCTTCGGCCGTTTTCACTGGTTTGTCCTCTATCCACTTGGTGAATTTATCTACCATGACTAGCAGATATTTATTCTTATGGCTCCCTCCTTTAAGTGGCCCGACCATATCAAGCCCCAAACCGCAAAAGGCCAAGTAATGGGGATTGTTTGTAGCACAGTAGGCAGCATATGGCTTTGATTGGCGAAGAGCTGGCATCCGACACAACGTTGGACCATGTTCTGTGGATCTGCTCGGGCCGTCGGCTAGAAGAAACATGTATGGAAGGCCTTACTTACAAGGGCCTGAGCCGCGGCGTGGTGACCGCCGAGGCCAGCATGGATTTCGGCCAAGAGTTGTCGTCCATCTTCTTTGGAGATACATCTTTGAAGGACTCCGGTAGCACTTTACTTGTAGAGCTCTCCGTCATGGACCTTGTAGGCTTTCAAGCACCGAACAATGCAGCAAGCCTTGCTCTGGTCCGCAAGGAGCTCTCGCCTATTAAGGTAGGACAAGAATGGTTCAGTCCATGGGGTAGTTACTGCCATTATTTGATGGGTCGATGGTGTTATTTCGGTGGCTGAGCCCCCGATGATATCGGTATTGTGTTCGGAATCTAGGGGTATAGTCGGATCCGAACTAGTGTTGCCGCTCTCATCCTGCCATACCACGTATGGCTTGAAGAGCCTTTCCAAAAAGATGTTAGGTAGGATGGGGTCGTGCTTGGCACCCATGCGAGCGAGGATTCGGTCGCTTGATTACTTTCTCGAGCCACATGATGGAACTCGAGTCCCTCGAACCGCGCTGATATTTTGAGTATGGCATTACGATAGGCCGCCATCTTCGGATCCTTGGCATCGAAGTCTCCATTTATTTGGGATATTGCGAGGTTTGAATCCCTGCGCATCTCCAGGCGTTGTATGCCCATGGAGGTAGCCACCCGAAGACCGTGTAATAAGGCCTCGTATTCAGCTGCATTGTTGGAGTCTGTGTATAATATTTGGAGTACATATTAGACTGTGTCTCCAGTGGGGGACGTTAAAACGACGCCTGCTCCTAAACCAGCCAGCATTTTAGAGCCATCAAAGTACATGACCTAGTTGGAATATGTGCCGTACTCTTTAGGGAGATCGGCCTCTGTCCATTCGGCGATGAAGTCGGCCAATACTTGAAATTTATTGGCCCGGCGTGGTTTGAACGTTATGTCAAATGGTAGGAGCTCAATAGCACACTTGGCAATCCGACCCGTAGCGTCGCGGTTGTTTATTATGTCATTAAGTGGTACTTTGGAAGCTACTGTAATCGAGCACTCTTGGAAGTAGTGTCATAGCTTCCGGGATGCCATGAATACCGCATATGCTATCCTTTCGTAATGAGGGTACCGGGATTTGCATGGTGTAAGGACAATGGATACATAGTATACCAGTTTCTGGAGTGGGAACTTGTGTCCGTCCTCCTCTCGCTCAACGATGAGCACAACACTCACCACCTGGTGCGTTGCAGAGATGTATAATAATATCGGTTCGCCGACGTTTGGCGCGGCCAGGATTGGGTTGCTCAATAAAAGAGCCTTTATTTCCTCTAGTCCGGCCGTTGTCACTTCTGTCCACTCGAAGTGGTCGGTACGTCGGAGAAGGCGATAAAGTGGCAATGCTTTTTCTCCTAGTCTGGAGATAAAGCGGCTTAAAGCTGCCATGCATCCGGCTAGTTTTTGGACCTGTTTAAGGTCAGTTGGTGTAGCCAATTGTGACAAAGCTCGGATTTGGCTGGATTTGCCTCAATTCCTCTATTGGAAACGATGAAGCCCAGCAGCTTTCCGGCGGGAACGCCGAAAACACACTTTTTCGGATTGAGCTTAATGTCATATGTCCGGATGTTGTCGAATGTGAGACGCAAGTCGTCTATTAACGACTCAATGTATTTAGTATTGATGACGATGTCATCCACATATGCTTCCACTGTCTTGCCGATTTGCTTCTCCAGGCATGTTTGAATCATGCGTTGGTAGGTGGCGCCGACGTTTTTAAGCCCAAAGGGCATAGTGTTGAAGCAGAAAGGCCCGTACGGGGTGATGAATGCCATTGCGGCTTGATCGGATTCCTTCATTTTAATTTGATGGTATCCGGAGTATGCGTCAAGGAAACACAGTGAGTCGTGTCCCGCAGTAGCATCAATAATCTAATCGATGTGGGGGAGGGGGAAGGGATCCTTAGGGCAAGCTTTATTGAGGTCTTTGAAGTCGACGCACAGGCGCCAGGATTTGTCCTTCTTTGGTACCATCACCAGGTTTGCTAGCCAGTCCAGGTGTTTTATTTCTCTGATGAATCCGGCCTTTATTAACTTGGCTAGCTCCTCCCCCATGGCTTGTCGTTTAGGTTTGGAAAAGCGCCGTAGTGTTTTCTTGACCGGCTTATATCCCTTCAATATATTGAGGTTGTGTTCGGCCTGCCTGCGTGGGATTCCTGGCATATCAGAAGGGTGCCAGGCGAAGATATCCCAGTTCTCGCGCAGGAACGTTCATAGTGCGGCGTCGACCGTTGGGTCCAGCTGTGCCCTGATGGAAGCTGTCTCTTGGGGTCCGTCGGGTGGACTTGAAATTTGACTATTTCGTCTGCTGGTTTGAAGGAGGTGGATTTGGGACTACGCTCCGGGGGGAGTTGCTCCGCGGTGTTTTTGGTGAGGATATCCTCGCCGCTCTTGGCCACTTGCCGGAGTATTCAACATGCTCTAAGGCTGTTGGTTGGTATGGTATCCGATGTTGTGTGTATTTTGCACGGCTTATCGAGCCATCCCTCCAGAACGGTTCCGCGCCCCGTGATGGGCTTAGATTTCTTTACTATTGGGTCGGGCGCCCTGCGAGGGTGCATCTTTTTTGCCCGGGCAAGGGGTTGAGTGGAAACCGGTGGTTCCCAGCGAGTTGCCTGAGCTTTCCAGGCGCTTTCCATTGTGCAGTATTTCTATACTATGGTTGCCAAGTCAGCGAAGTGTAATACGTGACGGTGGTTGATGGCGTTCAGGATTCCTTCGTTCATGTAGTTATTGCAGAATACTGAGATCGCGTCTTCATCACGGCAATCTTTAATCTTGTCTTAGACAAGGAGGAATCTGGCCCAAAAGTGATGGACTGTTTCCTGAGATCGCCATCGTATGCACGTGAGATCACGCATATCTGGGTGGGTGGCTTTAGATCCAAACCCTGACCCAATTTGGGATCTGGAGTTTGAGGAACTTCCGAGCTTAATAGTTCGGGCTCCGGGATATCAACCGATTTTTCAGGTCCGCCGTCTGATTCTAGGTTCGGAGGACAGGGTGTGTTGTTCCACGGACGGGTATCTGGCTCTTCGAGGTCAGAAACCCGAACATAGTTTGTCCTCAATATAGAGGAAGAGTTGTTGATTTGCTCCTCTACTACCGCAATATGATGGGTGATCGGCGGAGATTTGATTTCTCTCTGATCGGGTTTAAGCCCAATCCGATCGTAGTCTGTAGCAACCCCCAAGGTGGCGATGCGATCCAGGAGTTCGTTTAAAGACGACAACTCTGTCGGATCCATCCATTTGGAGTGTTCGGGGTCAACGCGAAGATGATTTTCGATGACCCGAGAAGTCATCGTCAGCTTAAGGGCCAGACGGGCGGTCATGGTAAAGCCGCCCAACCGGAGGGTTTGGCCTAAGGCCAGGGCTCCTCCGGAGGTGATACTGTCCTTGATAACAAGGCGAGCCATCAATCCTGTCTTCGACATCACATAGGAACTCTCAATGAAAGCACCAATGTCTTTGTCAAAACCGGCGGATCTCGGGTAGGGGGTCCCGAACTATGCGTCTAAGGTTGATGGTAACAGGAGACAGGGGACATGAAGTTTTACCCAGGTTCGGGCCCTCTTGATGGAGGTAATGCCCTACGTCCTTCTTGATTGATATTGATTAGTATGGGGGTTACAAGACTTGATCTACCACGAGATTGTTATGGCTAGAACTCTAGAAGTCTAGCCTGTCAGATTATGATTGCCTCTACACACTAAACCCTCCGATTTATATAGACACCGGAGGGGCCTAGGATTGTACAAAGTCGGTTACATAGAAAGGAAATAATACACCCGGCCGCATAGCTTGCCTTCCACGCAAAGGAGAGTCCCATCCGGACACAGGAGGAAGTATTCTATCTTGTATCTTCATGGCCTGATAAGTCTCCAACGTATCTATAATTTTTGATTGTTCCGTGCTATTATATTATCTGTTTTGGATGTTAATGGGATTATTTATACAATTTTATATTATTTTTGGGACTAACCTACTAACCCAAGGCCCAGTGCAAATTGTTGTTTTTTTGCCTATTTCAGTGTTTCGCAGAAAAGGAATATCAAACGGAATGAAACCTTCGGGAGAGTTATTTTTGGAACAAATGTGATCCAGGGGACTTGGAGTGGACGTCAAGAAAGAAATGAGGGACCATGAGGCAGGGAGGCGCGCCTGCCCCCCTGGGCGCGCCCCCACCCTCGTGGGCCCCTCATAGCTCCACTGACCTACTTCTTCCTCCTATATATATCCATATACCCCGAAAACATCCAGGAGCACCACTAAACCCTATTTCCACCGCTGCAACCTTCTATACCCAAGAGATCCATTCTTGGGGCCTTTTCCGGAGTTTCGCCGGAGGGGAAATCAATCACGAAGGGCTTCTACATCAATACCATAGCCTCTCCGATGATGTGTGAGTAGTTTACCTCAGACCTTTGGGTCCATAGTTATTAGCTAGATGGCTTCTTCTCTCTCTTTGGATCTCAATACAAAGTTCTCCTTGATCTTCTTGGAGATCTATTCGATGTAACTCTTTTTGCGTGTGTTTGTCGAGATCCGATGAATTGTGGGTTTATGATCAAGATTATCTATGAACAATATTTGGTTCTTCTCTGAATACTTATATGTATGATTTAATTATCTTTGCAAGTCTCTTCAAATTATCAGTTTGGTTTGGCCTACTAGATTGCTCTTTCTTGCAATGGGAGAAGTTCTTAGCTTTGGGTTCAATCTTGCAGTGTCCTTTCCCAGTGACAGCAGGGGCAGCAAGGCACGTATTGTATTGTTGCCATCGAGGATAAAAAGATGGGGTTTATATCATATTGCTTGATTTTATCCCTCTACATCATGTCATCTCGCTTAATGCGTTACTCTATTCTTATGAACTTAATACTCTAGATGCATGCTGGATAGCGGTCGATGTGTGGAGTAATACTAGTAGATGCAGAATCGTTTCGGTCTACTTGTCGTGGATGTGATGCCTATATACATGATCATGCCCAGATATTCTCATAATTATGCACTTTTCTATCAATTGCTCGACAGTAATTTGTTCACCCACCGTAATACTTATGCTATCTTGAGAGAAGCCACTAGTGAAACTTATGGCCCCCGGGTCTATCTTTTATCATATAAGTTTCCAATCTATTTATTTCACAATCTTTACTTTCAATCTATATCATAAAAATACCAAAACTATTTATCTTATTATTATCTCTATCAGATCTCACTCTCGTAAGTGACCGTTGATACGTCTCCAGCGTATCTATAATTTTTGATTGCTCCATGCTATTATATTATCTATTTTGGATGTCAATGGGCTTTATTTTACACTTTTATATCATTTTGGGACTAACCTATTAACCGGAGGCCCACCCCAAATTGCTGTTTTTTTTTGCCTATTTTAGGGTTTCGCTAAAAAGTAATATCAAACGGAGTCCAAACGGAATTAAACCTTCAAGAACGTGATTTTCTCAACAAACGTGATCCAGGAGACTTAGAGTGGGCGTCAAGAAACAAACAAGGAAGCCACGAGGCAGGGGGCGCGCCTACCCCCTGGGCGCGCCCTCCACCCTCGTGGGCCCCTCGTTGCTCCACCGATGTGCTTCTTCCTCCTATATATATCTACGTACCCCCCAAACATCCAGGAGCACCATGAAAACCTAATTCCACCGTCACAACCTTCTGTACCCGAGAGATCCCATCTCGGGGCCTTTTCCGGAGCTCTGCCGGAGGGGGCATTGATCATGGAGGGCCTCTACATCAACTCCATGGCCTCTCCTATGAGTAGTTTACTTCAGACCTATGGGTCCATAGTTATTAGCTAGATGACTTCTTCTCTCTCTTTGGATCTCAATACAAAGTTCTCCTCGATCTTCTTGGAGATCTATTCGATGTAATCTTCTTTTGCGCTGTGTTTGTTGAGATCCGATGAATTGTGGGTTTATGATAAAGTTTATCTATGAACAATATTTGAATCTCCTCTGAATTCTTTTATGTGTGATTGGTTTATCTTTGCAAGTCTCTTCGAATTATCAGTTTGGTTTGGCCTACTGGATTGATCTTTCTTGCAATGGGAGAAGTGCGTAGCTTTGGGTTCAATCTTGCGGTGCTCGATCCCAGTGACAGAAAGGGAAACGACACGTATTGTATTGTTGCCATCGAGGATAAAAATATGGGGTTTATATCATATTGCATGAGTTTATCCCTCTACATCATGTCATATTCCTTAAAGCATTACTCTGTTCTTATGAACTTAATACTCTAGATGCATGTTGGATAGCGGTCGATGTGTGGAGTAATAGTAGTAGATGCAGAATCGTTTCGGTCTACTTGTCGCGGACGTGATGCCTATATACATGATCATACCTAGATATTCTCATAACTATGCGCAATTCTATCAATTGCTCGACAGTAATTCATTTACCCACCGTAATACTTATGCTCTTGAGAGAAGCCACTAGTGTAACCTATGGCCCCCAGGTCTATCTTTCATCATAGTAATCTTCCAACCAAATTTGTATAAAAGGATCCACAACCAAATTACCCAATATGGATCTAAGGTGGGAGTTACTCTGATTTTTTTAAGGAAAAACAACCCATAGTTAATGAAAGAATGATCAAGATTCTACTAGAATCGATAAACTTGAGGGAATCATCACCAACTTGGGGTCCGCTTTTTCTTTCGTTAAAAATACTCCAAATCCTCCTACTAAAATTGCCAAGCTTGTTTATGTTCCTAAAAATAAGGGTGAATCCTCTAGTAAGGAAACTACGCCCAATCTTTTTGCTATCATTAAGGAACCATTCGCTCCAAATGATTTTATTGATTTTGTGCCTAGAAGTTTGATAATTAATAAAAATAAAGAAACTCCTAAGAGTTATAGGTGTCTCATTGAAGAATTAACTACCAAAGACGGCAATACCTAGATCTATCCTTGCTTTTATGCCTAGCTAGGGGCGTTAAACAATAGCGCTTGTTGGGAGGCAACCCAATTTTATTTTTATTCCTTGCTTTTTGCTCTTGTTTAGTAATAAATAATTCAACTAGCCTCTGTTTTGGTTGTGCTTTTTGTGTTTAATTAGTGTTTGTGCCAAGTAGAACCGTTGGGAAGACTTGGGGAAAGTCCTTTTGATCTTGCTGTAAAAAAACAGAAACTTTACCGCTCACGAGAACTGCTGCCATTTTTATTTGAAAAGTGCTATTTAGTTAATTCTTTTTGCAGATGATTAATAGATAAATTCCTCACGTCCATCAGTTTATTTTAGAATTTGTGGGGTTCCATATCTTGCGCTAGATACAGATTACTACAGACTGTTCTGTTTTTGACAGATTCTGTTTTTCGTGTGTTGTTTGCTTATTTTGATGAATCTATGGCTAGTAAAAGAGTTTATAAACCATAGAGAAGTTGTAATACAGTAGGTTTAACACCAATATAAATAAATAATGAGTTCATTACAGTACCTTGAAGTGGTGTTTTGTTTTCTTTCGCTAATGGAGCTCACAAGATTTTCTATTTTGAGTTTTGTGTTGTGAAGTTTTCAAGTTTTGGGTAAAGATTTGATGGATTATGGAACAAAGAGTGGCAAGAGCCTAAGCTTGGGGATTCCCATGGCACCTCCAGGCAAGGACACCAAAAATCCTAAGCTTGGGGATGCCCCGGAAGACATCCCCTCTTTCGTCTTCGTCTATCGGTAACTTTACTTGGAGCTATATTTTTATTCACCACATGATATGTGTTTTGCTCGGAGCGTCTTGTATGATTTGAGTCTTTGCTTTTTATTTCACCACAATCATCCTTGCTGTACACACCTTTTGAGAGAGACTCACATGATTTGAAATTTATTAGAATACTCTATGTGCTTCACTTATATCTTTTGAGCTATATAGTTTTTGCGCTAGTGCTTCACTTATATCTTTTAGAGCACGGTCGTGGATTTCTTTTATAGAAACTATTGTTCTCTCATGCTTCACTTATATTATTTTGAGAGTCCTTTAGAACAACATGGAAATTTGCTTTTAGGAATAATATAAAAACTTTCATAGAAGTGCATTGAATACTATGAGAAGTTTGATACTTGATAATTGTTTTGAGATATGGAAATGGTGATATTAGAGTCCTGCTAGTTGAGTAGTTGTGAATTTGAGAAATACTTGTGTTGAAGTTTGTGATTCCCGTAGCATGCACGTATGGTGAACCATTATGTGATGAAGTCGGAGCATGATTTATTTATTGATTGTCTTCCTTAGGAGTGGTGGTCGGGGACGAGCGATGGTCTTTTCCTACCAATCTATCCCCCTAGGAGCATGCGCATAATACTTTGTTTCGATACCTAATAGATTTTTGCAATAAGTATGTGAGTTCTTTATGACTAATGTTGAGTCCATGGATTATACGCACTCTCACCCTTCCACCATTGCTAGCCTCTCTAGTATCGCGCAACTTTTGTCGGTACCATAAACCCACCATATACCTTCCTCAAAATAGCCACCATACCTACCTATTATGGCATTTCCATAGACATTACGAGATATATTGCCATGCAACTTTCCACCGTTCTGTTATTATGACACGCTTCATCATTGTCATATTGCTTGCATGATCATGTAGTTGACATCGTATTTGTGGCAAAGCCACCGTTCATAATTCTTCATACATGTCACTCATGCATCATTGCACATCCCGGTACACCGCCGGAGGCATTCACATAAAGTCATATATTGTTCTAAGTATTGAGTTGTAATTCTTGAGTTGTAAGTAAATAAAGTGTGATGATCATCATTATTAGAGCATTGTCCCAAGTGAGGAAATGATGACGGAGACTATGATTCCCCCACAAGTCGGGATGAGACTCCGGACGAAAAAAAAGAGAAAAGAGGCCAAAAAGAAAAAAAAGAAGGCCCAAATAAAAAAATGAGAGAAAAAGAGAGAAGGGACAATGCTACTATCCTTTTTCCACACTTGTGCTTCAAAGTAGCACCATGTTCTTCATATAGAGAGTCTCCTATGATATCACTTTCATGTACTAGTGGGAATTTTTCATTATAGAACTTGGCTTGTATATTCCAATGATGGGCTTCCTCAAAATGCCCTAGGTCTTCGTGAGCAAGCAAGTTGGATGCACACCCACTTAGTTTCTTTTGTTGAGCTTTCATATACTTATAGCTCTAGTGCATCCGTTGCATGGCAATCCCTACTCACTCACATTGATATCTATTGATGGGCATCTCCATAGCCCGTTAATACGCCTAGTTGATGTGAGACTATCTTCTCCTTTTTGTCTTCTCCACAACCACCATTTTATTCCACCATAGTGCTATATCCATGGCTCACGCTCATATATTGCGTGAAGATTGAAAAAGTTTGAGAACATCAAAAGTATGAAACAATTGCTTGGCTTGTCATCGGGGTTGTGCATGATTTAAATATTTTGTGCGGTGAAGATAGAGCATAGCCAGACTATATGATTTTGTAGGGATAACTTTCTTTGGCCATGTTATTTTGAGAAGACATAATTTCTTAGTTAGTATGCTTGAAGTATTATTATTTTTATGTCAATATTAAACTTATACCTTGAATCCTCCGGATCTGAGCATTCATGCCACAATAAAGAAAAATTATATTGAGAAATATGTTAGAAAGCATTCCACATCAAAAATTCTTCTTTTATCATTTACCTACTCGAGGACGAGCAGGAATTATGCTTGGGGATGCTTGATACGTCTCCAACGTATCTATAATTTTTGATTGCTCCATGCTATTATATTATCTATTTTGGATGTCAATGGGCTTTATTTTACACTTTTATATCATTTTTGGGACTAACCTACTAACCAGAGGCCCAGCCCAAATTGATGTTTTTGCCTATTTTAGGGTTTCGCCGAAAAGGAATATCAAACGGAGTCCAAACGGAATGAAACCTTCGTGAACGTGATCCAGGAGACTTGGAGTGGGCGTCAAGAAACAAACAAGGAAGCCATGAGGCAGGGGGCATGCCTACCCCCTGGGCGCACCCTCCACCCTTGTGGGTCCCTCGTTGCTCCACCGACGTACTTCTTCCTCCTATATATATCCACGTACCCCCCCAAACATCCAGGATCACCACGAAAACCTAATTCCACCGCCGCAACCTTCTGTACCCGAGAGATCCCATCTCGGTTTCAGAGCTCCGCCGGAAGGGGCATTGATCACGGAGGGCCTCTACATCAACTCCATGGCCTCTCCAGTGATGTGTGAGTAGTTTACTTCAGACCTACGAGTCCATAGTTATTAGCTAGATGGATTCTTCTCTCTCTTTGTATCTCAATACAAAGTTCTCCTCGATCTTCTTGGAGATATATTCAATGTAATCTTCTTTTGCGGTGTGCTTGTTGAGATCCGATGAATTGTGGGTTTATGATCAAGTTTATCTATGAACAATATTTGAATCTCCTCTGAATTCTTTTATGTATGATTGGTTTATCTTTGCAAGTCTCTTCGAATTATCAGTTTGGTTTGGCCTACTAGATTGATCTTTCTTGCAATGGGAGAAGTACTTAGCTTTGGGTTCAATCTTGCGGTGCTCGATCCCAGTGACAGAAAGGGAAACGACACATATTGTATTGTTGCCATCGAGGATAAAAAGATGGGGTTTATATCATATTGGATGAGTTTGTCACTCTACATCATGTCATCTTCCTTAAAGCATTACTCTGTTCTTATGAACTTAATACTCTAGATGCATGCTGGATAGCGGTCGATGTGTGGAGTAATAGTAGTAGATGCAGAATCATTTCAGTCTACTTGTCGCAGACGTGATGCCTATATACATGATCATACCTAGATATTCTCATAACTATGCTCAATTCTATCAATTGCTCGACAGTAATTCGTTTACCCACCGTAATACTTATGCTCTTGAGAGAAGCCACTAGTGAAACCTATGGCCCCCGGGTCTATCTTTCATCATATTAATCTTCCAACACTTTGTTATTTCCTTTGCCTTTTATTTTACTTTAAATCTTTATTTCTCTTTATCATAAAAATACAAAAAATATTATTTTATCATATCTATAAGATCTCACTCTCGCATGTGACCGTCAAGGGATTAACAACCCCTTTATCGCGTTGGTTTCGAGGTTCTTATTTGTTTGTGTAGGTGTGTGGGACTTGAGCGTGATCTCCTACTGGATTGATACCTTGGTTCTCAAAAACTGAGAGAAATACTTACGCTACTTTGCTGCATCACCCTTTCCTCTTCAAGGGAAAACCAATCCAATGCTCAAGAGGTAGCAACCGTGAAGGGATTGACAACCCCTTTATCGCGTTGGTTGCGAGGTTCTTATTTGTTTGTGTAGGTACGAGGGACTTGCGTGTAGTCTCCTACTGGATCGATACCTTGGTTCTCAAAAACTGAGGGAAATACTTACGCTACTTTACTGCATCACCCTTTCCTCTTCAAGGGAAAACCAACGCAGTGCTCAAGAGGTAGCAAGAAGGATTTCTGGCGCCGTTTCCAGGGAGGCTTACATCAAGTCAAGTCAAGATTCGATCTCCCGCCAACGTGCGATTTCTGGCGCCGTTGCTGGGGAGATCTATGCACAAGTCAAGACATACCAAGTACCCATCACAAACTCTTATCCCTCGCATTACATTATTTGCCATTTGCCTCTCGTTTTCCTCTCCCCCACTTCACCCTTGCCGTTTTATTCGCCCTCCTTTTCCCTTCCCCTTCTCTTTTCTAGTTCGTCTCTTTTCGCTTGCTTCTTGTGTACTTGTGTGTTGGATTGTTTGTCACCATGGCTCAAGATAATACTAAATTGTGTGACTTTTCTAATACCAACAATAATGATTTTATTAGCACTCCGATTGCTCCTCTTACCGATGTTGAATCTTATGAAATTAATACTGCTTTGCTGAATCTTGTCATGAAAGATCTGTTTTTCGGCCTTCCTAGTGAAGATTTCTCTACCCATCTAAACAGCTTTGTTGATTTGTGTGATATGCAAAAGAAGAAAGATGTGGATAATGATATTGTTAAATTGAAGCTATTCCCGTTTTCTCTTAGAGATCGTGCTAAAACTTGGTTTTCGTCTTTGCCTAAAAATAGTATCGATTAATGGAATAAGTGCAAATATGCTTTTATCTCTAAGTATTTTTCCTCCCGCTAAGATCATCTCTCTTAGAAACGATATTATGAATTTTAAGAAACTTGATCATGAACATGTTGCACAAGCTTGGGAGAGGATGAAATTAATGATACGTAATTGCCCTACACATGGTTTGAATCTTTGGATGATTATACAAAAAAATTATGCCGGATTGAATTTTGCTTCTAGAAATCTTTTAGATTCGTCCACGGGAGGCACTTTTATGGAAATCACTTTAGGAGAAGGTACTAAACTCCTAGACAATATTATGGTTAATTATTCTCAATGGCACACTGAAAGATCTACTAGTAAAAAGGGGCATGCAATTGAAGAAATTAATGTTTTGAGTGGAAAGATGGATGCACTTATGAAATTGTTTGCTAATAAGAGTGTTTCTTCTCATCCTAATAAGATGGATGTAAAGCTTGTTGGTAGGAACAATTTTGGTAATAACGTGTATAGAGGTAATTTTAATCCTAGGCCGTTTCCTAGTAATTCCTCTAATAATTATAATAATTCCTATAACAATTCTTATGGAAATTATAATAATATGCCCTCTGATTTTGAATCTAATATTAAAGAATTTCTTAGTTTGCAAAAGAGTTTCAATGCTTTGATTGAAGAAAAATTGTCCAAGAGTGATGAGTTGGCTAGGAACGTGGATAGAATTTCTCTTGATGTTGATTCTTTCAAACTTAGATCTATTCCACCTAAGCATGATATTAATGAGTCTCTCAAAGCTATGATAATTTCCATTGATGAGTGCAAAGAGAGAACCGCTAGGATGCGTGCTAAAAAAGATTGCTTTGTGAAAGCATGTTCTTGTAGTTTTCATGATAATAAGGATGAAGATCTAAAAGTGATTGATGTGTCACATATTAAATCTTTTTTTTGCAATATGAATCTTGGTAATGATGGGACTGGAGATGAGTCAACTTTAGTTAAAAGGCGTCCCAATGATTCGGAGTTTTTAGATCTTAATGCTAAAATTGGTAAAAGTGGGATTGGAGAGGTCAAAACTTTACATAGCAATGAACCCACTATTTTGGATTTTAAGGAATTTAATTATGATAATTGTTCTTCAATAGATTGTATTTCCTTGTTGCAATCCGTGCTAAATTCTCCGCATGCTTATAATCAAAATAAAGATTTTACTAAACATAACGTTGATGCTTTAATGCAATCTTATGAAGAAAAGCTTGAATTGGAAGTTTATATCCCTAGAAAACTTTATGATGAGTGGGAACCCACTATTAAAATTAAAGTTAAAGATCATGAATGTTATGCTTTATGTGATTTGGGTGTTAGCGTTTCCACGATTCCAAAAACATTGTGTGATGTGTTAGGTTTCCGTGAATTTGATGATTGTTCTTTAAATTTGCACCTCGCGGAATCCACTATTAAAAAACCTATGGGAAGAATTAATGATGTTCTTATTGTTGCAAATAGGAATTATGTACCCGTAGATTTCATTTTTCTTGATATAGATTTGCAATCCTACATGTCCCATTATTCTTGGTAGGACTTTCCTTAGAACGATTGGTGCAATTATTGATAAGAAGGGAATATTGGATTCCAATTTACATTAAGGTAAGGCATGGAACACTTTCCTAGAAAGAAAATTAAATTACCTTATGAATCTATTATGAGAGCCACTTAGGATTGCATACCAAAGATGATAATACATAGATCTATTCTTGCTTGTATGCCTAGCTAGGGGCGTTAAATGATAGCGCTTGTTGGGAAACAACCCAATTTTATTTTTGTTCCTTGCTTTTTGGTTCTGTTTAATAACAAATAATTCATATAGCCTATGTTTATATGTGGTTTTATGCTTTTAATTAGTGTTTGTGCCAAGTAGAACCTTTGGTTGTGGAAAGTCTTTGCGATCTTGCTGTAAAAAAACAGAAACTCTAGCCCTCACGAGATTTGCTACCATTTTTAACTCGAGAGTGCGATTAGGTTGATTATTTTTTCAGATGATTAATAGATAAATTCCTCACGTACAGCAATTTATTTTAGAATTTTTGGGGTTACAGAAGTATTCGACACCTATAGATTACTATAGATTGTTCTGTTTTTGTCAGATTCTGTTTTTCGCGTGTTGTTTGCTTATTTTGATGAATCTATGGCTAGTATCGGAGGTTATGAACCATAGATAAGTTGGAATAAAGTAGGTTTAACACCAAAATAAATAAAGAATGAGTTCGTTACATTACCTTGAGTGGTGGTTTCTTTTCTTATACTAACGGAGCTCATGAGATTTTCTGTTTAAGTTTTGTGTTGTGAAGTTTTCAAGTTTTGGGTAAAGATTTGATGGATTATGGAATAAGAAGTGGCAAGAGCCTAAGCTTGGGGATGCCCAAGGCACCCCAAGGTAAAATTCAAGGACAACCAAAAGCCTAAGCTTGGGGATGTGTAACGCCCCAAGACCGGAGCTTCAGATGCCTTCCAGGGTTTCCGGGTTTCGTCGTGTGATTTGTTTGATTCTTTGCATTCATCATTGCATCATGTGCATTGCATCATGTCATCATGCCATCATGTCATTTCTTTTCTTAACTCAACTAAATAAATGGCATGGATCTTTGATCCATTTAAACCGAGGGAATTCACGTGGTGACTTCTCTTTATAACATACCCTCCCGATAGTAGGGAGCTATATTAAATATTCCATTTGTTGGAATTCACTGGAACACACTTGCAAAATAAATCTCAATGCCTTTGATATCACAACTCTTGGCCTCTAACTTTGCTATTTATTCTTTCATCATATTCTGAGGTTCCTCCAAAAATCCGAATATTTTTGGATACTCCTAAAACCTCGTCCCAGTTCAAATCTTTTGTATTAAATTTAAATGAGTTTGTTTTAAACTCTTCTTTTTCGCATGAAACTTCTTTTCTTCGGCTAAGTATAATTCCTAGACTCAGTAGGAGTAGTTTCAGCATTTTCTAAAACCCCTAGCCTTTCCTTTCCTTCCTTTTTCCTCATGTCTACTTCTCTGTAAATGGGAATTAGCAAAAGGTTGGGTTTTTTTTGTTTTGTTCCGAAGCAGCAACTGGTCGGCCCATCTGCAGGTCCAGCCGATCCCCTCCTAATCCCTCTCCCTGGGCCGGCCTCCCTAAGGCCTAGTCATCTCTCCATGTAACCCTAGGCTATCCCATTCGATCCCTCTCCCTTCCCTCATTTCCCTCGCGCTGCCACACAGGGTCGAGGAGCCCCGATCCCATCTCTCTCCCTCGAGCCCAATCCCCTCGCTCGCCTCTCTCCTCCCCCATCCAACCCGAGGTCACCGTCGTCGCGCCTCTCTGCCTCCGCGCTGTCCGGAGCCCTTGCTACCACCTCGCCATCCCGCCGCCGCGTTCGGTCGCCGCCGGCAACAACGACCCGCACGCCCCTGCCATGGCCTCGCCTCTGCACCTCGCGTCCCGTCGCTGCCGCCTCGTTGCCGCTTCATCCTCCGCCGTCCCCTGAGCGTTCATCGCCTTCCAGCTGCCGCGGGCCAGCGTCACCGCCCGCCAGCCTCCTCCTCTACTTCGCCCCCTTCTCTGCTCCCTCAGCCATGGCGCTCCGCTGCCCCTTGTCTTGCCCGCACTGGCGACCAGCAGCAGGGCGCCGCTCCGCGCCGTCCGCCCCACCTGCAGCTCCTCCACCTCGTCTCTGCTCGTGCTTGCTCCGTGCTCGAATTGTCGGTGCACGTTGCCCCTCTGTTGCCTTGTCACCATCGTCGACTCGTGGGACACCCGGTATCCGGGGGTGCCCCATCATCTTGCATGACACGCTCTCGCCACACTTCCTTTTTTGCACTGGCATCTCAATCGAGTACCGGAACCCGGAACATTGCCATGGCACCGTTACCGTTATCGTTGCCGTGGCACCCCTTTTCTTTCCACCACGGTGACAAATGCTTCATAATGCTCTTGTCAACTTTTTCATAAATATTGCATAAAACTTGCACATGTCTTTCGCATCATGATAATAACATTTAAAGGTTTAAAAATTGTTGTTGCACCAGATTGATAAATGCATATGGGGATCTACCGGAATTGTTGTTTGTTGTTCCGGCCTCATTTAAACTTGCCTAATTAGGTAGTTTTATTATGCTTCTCCTCTTGCCATGTTTAACAACATTTAATATTATTGAGTACCTAAACGAGAGAGAACTAAATTAGTCATGTGGTGTTTCGTCAATATGCAACGGAGTTGCATATTGAGCTCCACTTAATTTGTAGGATTGTTTGGGCACTTTGCCATGCCATGTATCTTTAAATCGGACATGCATCATATTTGTTTGCGCATCCTGCTATGTTCATGTGATGGTTGTTTATTATGTTGTTTGCTCCTTTCCGGTGTTGCTTGTTCGGGCTAGTTCCGATAACGTCGCGTTTGTGAGGACCCGTTCGACTACGTCTGTTTTTCTTCTTCATGGACTCGTTCTTCTTCCTTGCGGGATCTCAGGCAAGATGACCATACCCTCGAAATCACTTCTATCTTTGCTTGCTAGTTGCTCGCTATTTTGCTATGCCTATGCTGCGATACCTACCACTTGCTTATCATGCCTCCCATATTGTTAAGCCAAGCCTCTAACCCCTCTTATAGCGTTGTTAGTTGCAGGTGAAGATTGGAGCTTGTTCCATGTTTGGAACATGGTTATTTTGTTGGGATATCACAATATCTCTTATTTAATTAATGCATCTATATACTTGGTAAAGGGTGGATGGCTCGGCCTTATGCCTGGTGTTTTGTTCCACTCTTGCCACCCTAGTTTCCGTCATATCGGTGTTATGTTCCCAGATTTTGCGTTCCTTACGCGGTTGGGTTATAATGGGAACCCCTTGACAGTTCGCCTTGAATAAAACTCTTCCAGCAATGCCCAACCTTGGTTTTACCATTTGCCACCTAGCCTTTTCTTTCCCTTGGGTTCTGCAGACTCAAGGGTCATCATTATATTAACCCCCCCCCCCCGGGCCAGTGCTCCTCTGAGTGTTGGTCCAACCTGTCAGACACCGATGGCCACCAGGGGCAACTCTGGGCTGGCCTACCGGAAGTTTGGACAATCTGAGTGTGCCCTGAGAACGAGATATGTGCAGATCCTATCGGGATTTGTCGGCACATTCGGGCGGTGTTGCTAGACTTGTTTTACCATTGTCGAGGATGTCTTGTAACCTGGATGCCGAGCCTGATCGGATTGTCTTGGGAGAAGGAATATCCTTCCTTGACCGTGAGAGCTTGTGATGCGCTAAGTTGGGACACCCCTGCAGGGTTTTGAACTTTCAAAAGTCGTGCCCGCGGTTATGGGCAGATGGGAATTTGTTAATGTCCGGTTGTAGAAAACCTAAAGTTGATCTTAATTAAAATGCATCAACCACGTGTGTAACCGTGACGGTCTCTTCTCGGCGGAGTCCGGGAAGTGAACACGGTGTTGGAGTTATGTTTGACGTAGGTTGCTCTAGGATCACTTCTTGATCATAGATTCTCAACCGTGCTTTTGCCTTCTCTTCTCGCTCTCTTTTGCGTATAGGTTAGCCACTATAAATGCTAGTCGCTTGCTGCAGCTCCACCTCATACCTTTTACCTACCTATAAGCTTAAATAGTCTTGATCGCGAGGGTGTGAGATTGCTGAGTCCCCGTGACTCACAGATACTTCCAAAACCAGTTTGCAGGAGCCGATGATACCGTGCAGATGACGCAACCGAGCTCAAGGAGGAGCTCGATGAAGATCTTGTCCTTTATGTTGTTCCGTTTCCAGTTGATCAGTAGTGGAGCCCAGTTGGGACGATCGGGGATCTGTGTAGCACTTGGGGTAGTATTCTTTTATTTTGGTTCCGTAGTCGGACCTTGTGTGTAACTGGATGATGTAATGCTTTATTCATGTAATTGTGTGAAGTGGCGATTGTAAGCCAACTATGTATCTTTCCCCTTTACTTATTTACATGGGTTGTGTGAATATTACCTCACTTGCGACATTGCTTTCAATGCGGTTATGCCTCTAAGTCGTGCTTCGACACGTGGGAGATATAGCCGCATCGAGGGCGTTACAGGATGCCCCGGAAGGCATCCCCTCTTTCGTCTTCTTCTATCGGTAACTTTACTTGAGGCTATATTTGTATTCACCACATGATATGTGTTTTGCTTGGAGCGTCTTGTATGATTTGAGTCTTTGCTCTTTAGTTTACCACAATAATCCTTTCTGTACACACCTTTTGGGAGAGACACACTTGAATTGGAATTTATTAGAATGCTCTATGTGCTTCACTTATATATTTTGAGCTAGATAATTTTGCTCTAGTGCTTCACTTATATCTTTTAGAGCACAGTGGTAGTTTTATTTTATAGAAATTACTGATCTCTCATGCGTCACTTATATTATTTTGAGAGTCCTTTAGAACAACATGGTAATTTTCTTTGGTTATGAAATTAGTCCTAATATGATAGGCATCCAAGATGGGTATACTAAAAACTATCATAGAAAGTGCATTGAATACTATGAGAAGTTTGATACTTGATAATTGTTTTGAGATATAAAGATGATGATATTAGAGTGTGCTAGTTGAGTAGTTGTGAATTTGAGAAATACTTGTGTTGAAGATTACAAGTCCCGTAGCATGCACGTATGGTAACCGATGTGTAACAAATTTGAAACATGAGGTGTTATTTGATTGTCCTCCTTATGAGTGGCGGTCGGGGACGAGCGATGGTATTTTCCTACCAATCTATCCCCCTAGTAGCATGCGTGTAGTGCTTGGTTTTTGATGACTTGTAGATTTTTGCAATAAGTATGTGAGTTCTTTATGACTAATGTTGAGTCCATGGATTATACGCACTCTCACCTTCCATCATTGCTAGCCTCTTCAGTACCGTGCATTGCCCTTTCTCACCTTGAGAGTTCTTGCAAACTTCGCTGGTGCATCCAAACCCCGTGATATGATACGCTCTGTCACACATAAGCCTCCTAATATATTCCTCAAAACGGCCACCATACCTACCTATTATGGCATCTGCATAGCCATTCCGAGATATATTGCCATGCAACTTTCCACCGTTTCATTTATGACACGCTTCATCATTGTCATATTCTTTGCATGATCATGTAGTTGACATCGTATTTGTGGCAAAGCCACGATGCATAATTTATCATACATGTCAGTCTTGATTCATTGCCCTTCCCGGTACACTATCGGAGGCATTCATATAGTGTCATATTTTGTTCTAGTATCGAGTTGTAATCATTGAGTTGTAAATAAAAAGAAGTGTGATGATCATCATTAATAAAGCATTGTCCCCCCAAAAAGAGAAAGGCCAAATAAAAAAAGAAAGGCCCAAAAAAATAAAAAGGGACAATGCTACTATCATCTTTTTCCACACTTGTGCTTCAAAGTAGCACCATGATCTTTATGATAGAGAGTCTCTTGTTTTGTCATTTTCATATACTAGTGGGAATTTTTCATTATAGAACTTGGCTTGTATATTCCAACAATGGGCTTCCTCAAATGCCCTAGGTCTTCGTGAGCAAGCTAGTTGGATGCACACCCACTTAGTTTCTTTTGTTGAGCTTTCATACATTTATAGCTCTAGTGCATCTGCTGCATGGCAATCCCTACTCCTTGCATTGACATCAATTGATGGGAATCTCCCTAGCCTGTTCATTAGCCGCGTTGATGTGAGAATTTCTCCTTTTTTGTCTTCTCCACATAACCTCCATCATCATATTCTATTCCACCCATAGTGCTATATCCATGGCTCACGCTCATGCATTGTGTGAAAGTTGAATTTTTTTAGATTACTAAAGTATGAAACAATTGCTTGGCTTGTCATCGGGGTTGTGCATAATGAGAGCATTCTTGTGTGACGAAAATGGAGCATGACCAAACTATATGATTTTGTAGGGATGAACTTTCTTTTGCCATGTTATTTTGAGAAGACATGATTGCTTAGTTAGTATGCTTGAAGTATTATTATTTTTATGTCAATATTAAAATTTTGTCTTGAATCTTTCGGATCTGAACATTCATGCCACAATAAAGAAAATTACATTGAGAATTATGCTAGGTAGCATTCCACATCAAAAATTCTGTTTTTATCATTTACCTACTCAAGGACGAGCAGGAATTAAGCTTGGGGATGCTTGATACGTCTCCAACGTATCTATAATTTTTGATTGTTCCATGCTATTATATTATCTGTTTTGGATGTTAATGGGCTTATTTATACACTTTTATATTATTTTTGGGACTAACCTACTAACCCCAGGCCTAGTGCAAATTGTTGTTTTTTTGCCTATTTCAGTGTTTCACAAAAAAGGAATATCAAACGGAATCCAAACGGAATGGAACCTTTGGGAGAGCTATTTTTGGAACAAACGTGATCCAGGGGACTTGGAGTGGACGTCAAGAAAGAAACGAGGGAGCCACGAGGCAGGGAGACGCGCCTACCCCCTAGGCGCGCCCCCACCCTCGTGGGCCCCTCGTAGCTCCACCGACCTACTTCTTCCTCCTATAGATATCCATATACCCCAAAAATATCCAGGAGCACCACGAAACCCTATTTCCACCGCCGCAACCTTCTGTACCGAAGAGATCCCATCTTGGGGCCTTTTCCGGAGCTCCGCTGAAGGGGGAAGCAATCACGGACATAGATTATAGATACATTGGAGACGTATCATAGTGATACACATGTTCATGCAACTTATTTGTGGCACTGCCATTTAGGTCATATTGGTGTAAAGCGCATGAAGAAACTCCATGCTGATGGGCTTTTGGAATCACTTGATTATGAATCACTTGATGCTTGCGAACCATGCCTCATGGGCAAGATGACTAAGACTCCGTTCTCCGGAACAATGGAGCGAGCAACGGACTTGTTGGAAATAATACATACTGATGTATGCGGTCCGATGAGTGTTGATGCTCGTGGCGGGTATCGTTATTTTCTGACCTTCACAGATGATTTGAGAAGATACGGGTATATCTATTTGATGAAACATAAGTCTGAAACATTTGAAAAGTTCAAAGAATTTCAGAGTGAAGTGGAAAATCATCGTCACAAGAAAATAAAGTTTCTACGATCTTATCGTGGAGGAGAATATTTGAGTTACTAGTTTGGTCATCATTTGAAACAATGCGGAATTTTTTCGCAACTCACGCCACCCAGAACACCACAGCGTAATGGTGTGTCCGAATGTTGTAATCGCACTTTGTTAGATATGGTGCGATCTATGATGTCTCTTACTAATTTACCGCTATCGTTTTGGGGTTACGCTTAAGAGACGACTGCATTCATGTTAAATAGGGAACCATCTAAATCCGTTGAGACGACACCATATGTGTTGGGGAACGTAACAGAAATTCAAAATTTTCCTACGTATCACCAAGATCTATCTATGGAGAAACCAGCAACGAGGGGAAGGAGAGTGCATCTACATACCCTTGTAGATCGCTAAGCGGAAGCGTTCAAGTGAACGGGGTTGATGGAGTCGTACTCGTCGTGATTCAAATCACCGATGATCCTAGCGCCGAACGGACGGCACCTCCGCGTTCAACACACGTACGGAACGGAGACGTCTCCCATGCCTTGATCCAGCAAGGAGAAGGGAGAGGTTGATGGAGATCCAGCAGCACGACGGCGTGGTGGAAGTAGCGGGATTCCAACAGGGCTTCGCTAAGCGCTGCGGGAGGAGGTAGATGTGTCACGGGAGGGAGAGGGAGGCGCCAGGCCTTAGATTAGTTTGCTCCTCCTTTTCCCCACTATATATAGGGCCAAGGGAGAGGGGGAGGCTCAGCCCTTGCCCCTTCCTCCAAGGAAGGGTGCGGCCAAGGGTGGGGAGGAGTCCATCCTCCCCAAGGCACCTCGGAGGTGCCTTCCCCCTTTAGGACTGTCCCCTTTTTCTCTTCTCTTGGCGCATGGGCCTCTTGGGGCTGGTGCCCTTGGCCCATATAGGCCAAGTCACACCCCCTACAGCCCATGTGGCCCCCCGGGGCAGGTGGCCCCACCCGGTGGACCCCCGGGACCCTTCCGGTGGTCCCGGTACAATACCGATGACCCCGAAACTTGTCCCGATGGCCGAAACAGGACTTCCTATATATAATTCTTTACCTCCGGACCATTCCGGAACTCCTCGTGACGTCCGGGATCTCATCCGGGACTCCGAACAACATTCGGGTTACCGCATACTAATATCTCTACAACCCTAGCGTCACCGAACCTTAAGTGTGTAGACCCTACGGGTTCGGGAGACATGCAGACATGACCGAGACGTTCTCCGGTCAATAACCAACAGCGGGATCTGGATACCCATGATGGCTCCCACATGTTCCACGATGATCTCATCGGATGAACCACGATGTCAAGGACTTAATCAATCCCGTATTCAATTCCCTTTGTCTATCGGTATGTTACTTGCCCAAGATTCGATCGTCGGTATCCAATACCTTGTTCAATCTCGTTACCGGCAAGTCTCTTCACTCGTTCCGTAACACATCATCCCGTGATCAACTCCTTGGTCACATTGCGCATATGATGATGTCCTACCGAGTGGGCCCAGAGATACCTCTCCGTTTACACGGAGTGACAAATCCCAGTCTCGATTCGTGCCAACCCAACAGACACTTTCGGAGATACCCGTAGTGCACCTTTATAGTCACCCAGTTACGTTGTGACGTTTGATACACTCAAAGCACTCCTACGATATCCGGGAGTTGCACAATCTCATGGTCTAAGGAAATGATACTTGACATTAGAAAAGCTTTAGCATACGAACTATACGATCTTTGTGCTAGGCTTAGGATTAGGTCTTGTCCATCACATCATTCTCCTAATGATGTGATCCCGTTATCAACGACATCCAATGTCCATGGTTAGGAAACTGTAACCATCTATTGATCAACGAGCTAGTCAACTAGAGGCTTACTAGGGACATGGTGTTGTCTATGTATCCACACATGTATCTGAGTTTCCTATCAATACAATTATAGCATGGATAATAAACGATTATCATGAACAAGGAAATATAATAATAACCAATTTATTATTGCCTCTAGGGCATATTTCCAACAATATGAACTATGGTTTGGCAAGAAACCCAAGTTGTCGTTTCTTAAAGTTTAGGGATGCGATGCTTATATGAAAAAGCTTCAACCTGATAAGCTCGAACCCAAATCGGGGAAATGTGTCTTCATAGGATACTGATACGTCTCCAACATATCTATAATTTTTGATTGCTCCATGCTATATTATCTACTGTTTTGGACATTATTGGGCTTTATTATCCACTTTTATATTATTTTTGGGACTAACCTATTAACCGGAGGCCCAGCCCAAAATTGTTGTTTTTTTGCCTGTTTTAGGGTTTCGAAGAAAAGGAATATCAAACGGAGTCCAAACGGAATGAAACCTTCGGGAACGTGATTTTCTCAACGAACAAGACCCGGGAGACTTGGACCCTACGTCAAGAAAAGAAACATGAGGCCGAGAGGTAGGGGGCGCGCCTACCCCCCCCCCCCCCCAGGTGCGCCCTCCACCCTCATGGGCCCCCTGTTGCTCCACCGACATACTCCTTCCTCCTATATATACCTACGTACCCCCAAACGATTAGATACGGAGCCAAAACCCTAATTCCATCGCCGTAACTTTCTGTATCCACGAGATCCCATCTTGGGGTCTGTTCCAGAGCTCCGCCGGAGGGGGCATCGATCACGGAGGGCTTCTACATCAACACCATAACCCCTCCGATGAAGTGTGAGTAGTTTACCTCAGACCTACGGTTCCATAGTTAGTAGCTAGATGGCTTCTTCTCTCTTTTTGGATCTCAATACAATGTTCTCCCCCTCTCTTGTGGAGATCTATTCGATGTAATCTTCTTTTTGCGGTGTGTTTGTTGAGACCGATGAATTGTGGGTTTATGATCAAGTCTATCTATGAACAATATTTGAATCTTCTCCGAATTCTTTTATGTATGATTGGTTATCTTTGCAAGTCTCTTCGAATTATCAGTTTGATTTGGCCTACTAGATTGATCTTTCTTGCAATAGGAGAAGTGCTTAGCTTTGGGTTCAATATTGCGGTGTCCTTTCCCAGTGACAGTAGGGACAGCAAGGCACGTATTGTATTGTTGCCATCGAGGATAACAAGATGGGGTTTTCTTCATATTGCATGAGTCTATCCCTCTACATCATGTCATCTTGCTTAAGGCGTTACTCTGTTTTTAACTTAATACTCTAGATGCATGCTGGATAGTGGTCGATGAGTGGAGTAATAGTAGTAGATGGAGGCAGGAGTCGGTCTACTTGTCTCGGGCGTGATGCCTATATACATGATCATACCTAGATATTCTCATAAATATGCTCAATTCTGTCAATTGCTCAACAGTAATTTGTTCACCCACCGTAGAATACTTATGCTCTTGAGAGAAGCCACTAGTAAAACCTATGGCCCCCGGGTCTATCTTTATCATATTAATCTCCTACGACTTAGTTATTTCCTTTGCTATTTACTTTGCCTTTATTTTACTTTGCATCTTTATCATAAAATACCAAAAATATTATCTTATCAGATCTCACTCTTGTAAGTGGCCTTATAGGGATTGGCAGCCCCTATTTGCGTTGGTTGCGAGGATTTATTTGTTTTGTGCAGGTACGAGGGACTCGCGCGTAGCCTCCTACTGGATTGATACCTTGGTTCTCAAAAACTAAGGGAAATACTTACGCTACTTTGCTGCATCATCCCTTCCTCTTCGGGGAAAACCAACGCAGTGCTCAAGAGGTAGCAAGAAGGATTTCTGGCGCCGTTGCCGGGGAGGTCTACGCAAAAGTCAACATACCAAGTATCCATCACATACCCTTATCTCCCGCATTACATTATTTGCCATTTGCCTCTCGTTTTCCTCTCCCCCACTTCACCCTTGCCATTTTATTTGCCCTATCTCTCTCTATCCTCCCTCTCTTTCTCTATTTGCCTCTTTTTGCTCGTTTGCTTTTTGTTTGCTTGTGTGTTAGTTTGTTTGCTTGTCATTATGGCTAGTCCCTTATCTTCTCCGTTATCTCCTGAGAATGAAATTCTAAATTTTAAGCAAAGGGAGGGAGAAAATTTAAAAGATGTTTGGTATAGAATTTGCAATGCTCAAAATAGATCTACTAGGAAGCAATCTACTTCCGTTCTTCTTCGCAATTTTTATGTAGGCATTACTCCTTGGAACCTTTATGTTCTTGATACTATTACCGGAGGGAATTTTTTGGGTAGCCATACTTTTCATTCTTATAATGCTATGTTAGATTTGTTTGGCTCACCTCCTCTCTTGGTTAATGGAACTATATTAACTTTGGAGCATGTCATGCAAAGGCTTGAAATTATTGAACATAAGGTTGCTACCGTAGAGTTAATTGAAAATTTGGATAAAAAGATCCACAGCCGAATCTCTCAATATGGATCTAAAGTAGGAGTTACTTTGAAAGATATTAAAGAAAAGGAACCCATAGTTAATGAGAAAATAAATCATGATTCCACTAGGATCGATAAACTTGAGGGTATTATCACCAACTTGGGAACCACTTTTTCTTCCATAAAGAATACTCCAAGTCCTTCCACTAAAATTGCCAAGCTTATGTACGTTCCTAAAAATAAGGGTGAATCCTCTAGTAAGGATGCGGATCTCAAATCTATAAGTATTCACCCCAATCTTTTTGCTATCATTAAGGAACCATTTGTTACAAATGAATTTTTAGATCTTGTGCCTAAAAGTTTGATAATTAATAAAAATAAAGAAATTCCTAAAGATGGTAGATGCCTCATTGAAGAATTGCCCACCAAAGATGGCAATACCTAGATCTATTCTTGCTTGTTATGCCTAGCTAGGGGCGTTAAACGATAGCGCTTGTTGGGAGGCAACCCAATTTTATTTTTATTTCTTGCTTTTTGCTCCTGTTTAGTAATAAATAATTTATCTATCCTCTGTTTTGGTTGTGTTTTTTTGTTTAATTAGTGTTTATGCCAAGTAGAACCGTTGGGAAGACTTGGGGAAAGTCTTGTTGAACTTGCTGTAAAAAAACAGAAACTTTAGCGCTCACGAGAACTGCTGCCATTTTTATTTGGAAAGTTCTATTTAGTTAATTATTTTTGCAGATGATTAATAGATAAATTCCTCACGTCCAGAAATTTATTTTATAATTTTTGGGGTTCCAAATCTTGCGCTAGCTACAGATTACTACAGACTGTTCTGTTTTTGACAGATTCTGTTTTTCGTGTGTTGTTTTCTTATTTTGATGAATCTATGGCTAGTAAAATAGTTTATAAACCATAGAGAAGTTGGAATACAGTAGGTATAACACCAATATAAATAAAGAATGAGTTCATTACAGTACCTTGAAGTGGTCTTTTATTTTCTTTCGCTAACGGAGCTCACGAGATTTTCTACTTTAAGTTTGGTGTTGTGAAGTTTTCAAGTTTTGGGTAAAGATTTGATGGATTATGGAACAAGGAGTGGCAAGAGCCTAAGCTTGGGGATGCCCATGGCACCCCCAAGATAATCTAAGGACACCTAAAATCCAAAGCTTGGGGATGCTCCGGAAGGCATCCCCTCTTTCATCTACTTCTATCGGCAACTTTACTTGGAGCTATATTTTTATTCGCCACATGATATGTGTTTTGCTTGGAGCGTCTTGTATTATTTAAGTCTTTGCTTTTTAGTTTACCACAATCATCATTGCTGTGTACACATTTTGAGAGAGCCATACATGATTTGGAATTTGTTAGAATACTCTATGTGCTTCGCTTATATCTTTTGAGTTATATAGTTTTGCTCTAGTACTTCACTTATATCTTTTAGAGCCCGGTGGTGGATTTGTTTTATAGAAACTATTGATCTCTCATGCTTCACTTAGATTATTTGGGAGTCTTAATAGCATGATAATTTACTAAAATCCTAATATGCTAGGTATTCAAGATTAGTAAAATTTTCTTATGAGTGTTTTGAATACTAAGAAAAGTTGGATGCTTGACGATTGTTTTGAGATATGGAGGTAATAATATCAAAGTCGTGCTAGTTGAGTAGTTGTGAAATTGAGAAATGCTTGTGTTGAAGTTTGCAAGTCCCGTAGCATGCACGTATGGTAAACGTTATGCAACAAAATTGAAACATGAGGTGTTATTTGATTGTCTTCCTTATGAGTGGCGGTCGGGGACAAGCGATGGTCTTTTCCTACCAATCTATCCCCCTAGGAGCATGCGCGTAGTACTGAGGTTTTTGATGACTTGTAGATTTTTGCAATAAGTATGTGAGTTCTTTTTGACTAATTTTGAGTCCTTGGATTATACGCACTCTCACCCTTCCATCCTTGCTAGCCTCTTCGGTACCATGCATTGCCCTTTCTCACATTGAGAGTTGGCGCAAACTTTGCCGGTGCATCCAAACCCCGTGATATGATACGCTCTTTCACACATAAACCACCTTATATCTTCCTCAAAACAGCCACCATACCTACCTATTATGGCATTTCCATAGCCATTCCGAGATATATTGCCATGCAACTTTCCATTATTCCGTTCATCATGACACATTCATTATTGTCATATTGCTTAGCATGATCATGTAGTTGACATAGTATTTATGGAAAAGCCACTGTTCATAATTCTTTCATACATGTCACTCTTGGTCCATTGCATATCCCGGAACACCGCCGGAGGCATTCATATAGAGTCATCTTTTGCTCTAGTATCGAGTTGTAATCATTGAGTTGTAAATAAATAGAAGTGTGATGATCATCATTTTCTAGAGCATTGTCCCAAGTGAGGAATAAAAAAAGGAGAAAGGCCAAAAAAAAGAGAAGGCCCAAAAAAAGGCCATAAAAACATGAGAGAAGGCCCAAAAAAATGAGAGAAAAAGAGAGAAGGGACAATGTTAGTATCCTTTGCCACACTTGTGCTTCAAAGTAGCACCATAATCTTCATAATAGAGAGTCTCTTGTTTTGTCACTTCCATATACTAGTGGGAATTTTTCATTACAGAAATTGGCTTGTATATTCCAACAATGGGCCTCCTCAAGTGCCCTAGGTCTTCATGAGCAAGCAAGTTGGATGCACACACACTAGTTTCTTTTGTTGAGTTTTCATAAATTTATAGCTCTAGTGCATACGTTGCATGGCAATCCCTACTCCTTGCATTAACATCAATCGGTGGGCATCTCCATAGCCCATTGATTAGCCTCGTTGATGTGAGACTTTCTCCCTTTTTGCCTTCTCCACATAACCCCCCTCATTATATTCTATTCCACCCATAGTGCTATGTCCATGGCTCGCGCTCATATATTGCGTGAAAGTTTATAGGTTTGAGATTACTAAAGTATGAAACAATTGCTTGGCTTGTCATCGGGGTTGTGCATGATGAGAGCTTTCTTGTGTGACGAAAATGAAACATGACTAAACTATATGATTTTGTGGGGATGAACTGTCTTTGGCCATGTTATTTTGAGAAGACATAATTGCTTACTTAGTATGCTTGAAGTATTATTATTTTTATGTCAATATGAACTTTTGTCTTGAATCTGTCGGATCTGAATATTCATACCACAATTAAGAAGAATTACATTAAAATTATGCCAAGTAGCACTCCGCATCAAAAATTCTGTTTTTATCATTTACCTACTCGAGGACGAGCAGGAATTAAGCTTGGGGATGCTCGATACGACTCCAACGTATCTATAATTTTTTTATTGCTCCATGCTATATTATCTACTGTTTTGGACATTATTGAGCTTTATTATCCACTTTTATATTATTTTTGGGACTAACCTATTAACCGGAGGCCCGGCCCAGAATTGTTGTTTTTTGCCTGTTTTAGGGTTTCGAAGAAAAGGAATATCAAACGGAGTCCAAACGGAATGAAACCTTCGGGAACGTGATTTTCTCAACGAACAAGACCCGGGAGACATGGACCCTACGTCAAGAAAAGAAACAGGAGGCCATGAGGTAGGGGGTGCGCCTACCCCCTAGGTGCGCCCTCCACCCTCGTGGGCCCCCTGTTGCTCCACCGACGTACTCCTTCCTCCTATATATACCTACGTACCCCCAAATGTTCAGATACGGAGCCAAAACCCTAATTCCACCGCCGCAACTTTCTGTATCCACGAGATCCCATCTTGGGGCCTGTTCCGGAGCTCCGCCGGAGGGGGCATCGATCACGGAGGGCTTCTACATCAACACCATAGCCCCTCCGATGAAGTGTGAGTAGTTTACCTCAGACATACGGGTCCATAGTTAGTAGCTAGATGGCTTCTTCTCTCTTTTTGGATCTCAATACAATGTTCTCCCCCTCTCTTGTGGAGATCTATTCGATGCAATCTTCTTTTTGCGGTGTGTTTGTTGAGACCGATGAATTGTGGGTTTATGATCAAGTCTATCTATGAACAATATTTGAATCTTCTCTGAATTCTTTTATGTATGATTGGTTATCTTTGCAAGTCTCTTCAAATTATCAGTTTGGTTTGGCCTACTAGATTGATCTTTCTTGCAATGGGAGAAGTGCTTAGCTTTGGGTTCAATCTTGCGGTGTCCTTTCCCAGTGACAATAGGGGCAGCAAGGCACGTATTGTATTGTTGCCATCGAGGATAACAAGATGGAGTTTTCTTCATATTTCATGATTCTATCCCTCTACATCATGTCATCTTGCTTAAGGCGTTACTCTATTTTTAACTTAATACTCTAGATGCATGCTGGATAGCGGTCGATGAGTGGAGTAATAGTAGTAGATGCAGGCAGGAGTCGGTCTACTTGTCTCGGATGTGATGCCAATATACATGATCATACCTAGATATTCTCATAACTATGCTCAATTCTGTCAATTGCTCAACAGTAATTTGTTCACCCACCGTAGAATACTTATGCTCTTGAGAGAAGCCACTAGTGAATCCTATGGCCCCCGGGTCTATCTTTATCATATTAATCTCCTACTACTTAGTTATTTCCTTTGCTATTTCCTTTGCCTTTATTTTACTTTGCATCTTTATCATAAAAATACCAAAAATATTATCTTATCAGATCTCACTCTCGTAAGTGGCCTTATAGGGATTGACAACCCCTATTTGTGTTGGTTGCGAGGATTTATTTCTTTTGTGCAGGTACAAGGGACTCGCGCGTAGCCTCCTACTGGATTGATACCTTGGTTCTCAAAAACTGAGGGAAATACTACTTACGCTACTTTGCTGCATCATCCCTTCCTCTTCATGGAAAACCAACGCAGTGCTCAAGAGGTAGCAGATACCCAAAGGAGACTTTTGGGTACACCTTCTATCACAGATCCGAAGGCAAGATATTCGTTGCTAAGAATGGATCCTTTCCGGAGAAGGAATTTCTCTCGAAAGAAGTGAGTGGGAGGAAAGTAGAACTTGATGAGGTAACTGTACATGCTCCCTTATTGGAAAGTAGTTCATCACAGAAATCAGTTCCAGTGATTCCTACACCAATTAGTGAGGAGGCTAATGATGATGATCATGAAACTTCTGATCAAGTTACTACCGAACCTCCTAGGTCAACCAGAGTAAGATACGCACCAGAGTGGTACGGTAATCCTGTTCTAGAGGTCATGTTACTTGACCATGATGAACCTATGAACTATGAGGAAGCGATGATGAACCCAGATTCCGTGAAATGGCTTGAGTCCATGAAATCTGAGATGGGATCCATGTATGAGAACAAAGTGTGGAATTTGGTTGACTTGCCTGATGATCGGCAAGCCATAGAGAATAAATTTATCTTCAAGAAGAAGAATGACGTTGATGGTAATATTACTGTCTACAAAGCTCGACTTGTTGCGAAAGGTTTTCGACAAGTTCAAGGAGTTGACTACGATGAGACCTTCTCACCTGTAGCGATGCTTAAGTCTGTCCGAATCATGTTAGCAATTCCCGCATTTTATGATTATGAAATTTGGCAAATGGATGTCAAAATTGCATTCCTTAATGGATATCTTAAAGAAGAGTTGTATATGATGCAACCAGAAGGTTTTGTCGATCCAAACAAAGTGTGCAAGCTCCAGCGATCCATTTATGGACTAGTGCAAGCATCTCGGAGTTGGAATATACGCTTTGATAGTGTGATCAAAGCATATGGTATTATACAGAATTTTGGAGAAGCCTGTATTTACAAGAAAGTGAGTGGGAGCTCTGTAGCATTTCTGATATTATATGTAGATGACATATTTGTTGGGGAACGCAGTATTTCAAAAAATTTCCTACAATCATGCAAGATCTATCTAGGAGATGCATAGCAACGACAAGGGAGAGTGTGTCTATGTACCCTCGTAGATCGAAAGCAGAAGCGTTGAGTAACGCGGTTGATGTAGTCGAACATCTTCGCGATCCAACCGATCAAGTACCGAATGCACGGCACCTCCGCAATCTGCACATGTTCAGCTCGGTGACGTCCCTCGAACTCTAGATCCACCTGAGAGAGAGGGAGAGTTTTGTCAGCACGACGGCGTGTTGACGGTGATGATGAAGTTACCGACGCAGGGCTTCGCCTAAGCACTATGACAATATGATCGAGGTGGAAATCTGTGGAGGGGGCACCGCACACGACTAAGAAATCAACTTGTGTGTCTATGGGGTGCCCCCTCCCCCATATATAAATGAGTGGAGGAGGGGGTCGGCCAGCCTCATGGGGTGCGCCCCAAGGGGGGAATCCTACTCCTACTAGGAGTAGGTTCCCCCCTTTCCTAGTCCAACTAGGAGGGGGAAGGAAGGGGAAGAGGAGAGGAAGGAAAGGGGGGCGCCCCTCCTCTTGGACGCCTCCTCTCTCTTCCACTAAATCCCATGAGGCCCATTAACCCCCCCCCCCCCAGGGGGGGGGGTTCCGGTAACCCCCCGGTACTCCAGAAAATGCCTGAACCTATCCGAAACATTTCCGGTATCCAAACATAACCTTCCAATATATCAATCTTCATGTCTCGACCACTTAGAGACTCCTCATCATGTCCGTGATCACATCCGGGATTCCGAACAACCTTCGGTACAT
Source organism: Triticum urartu (assembly GCF_003073215.2). Taxonomy (NCBI): domain Eukaryota; kingdom Viridiplantae; phylum Streptophyta; class Magnoliopsida; order Poales; family Poaceae; genus Triticum; species Triticum urartu. The sequence goes on along the minus strand of NC_053028.1, from coordinate 530,940,768 downwards.
CAAATCACATAACTCATAGTACATATCATCATCGAACGTTAAGCGTGCGGACCCTATGGGTTCGAGAACTATGTAGACATGACTGAGACTCATCTCCGGTCAATAACCAATAGCGGAACCTAGATGCTCATATTGGTTCCTACATATTCTACGAAGATCTTTATCGGTCAAACCGCATAACAACATACGTTGTTCCCTTTGTCATCGGTATGTTACTTGCCCGAGATTCTATCGTCGGTATCTCAATACCTAGTTCAATCTCGTCACCGACAAGTCTCTTTACTCGTTCTGTAATGCATCATCCCACAACTAACTCATTAGTCACATTTCTTGCAAGGCTTATAGTGATGTGCATTACCGAGAGGGCCCAGAGATACCTCTCGGACAATCGGAGTGACAAATCCTAATCTTGATCTATGCCAACTCAACAAACACCATCAGAGACACCTGTAGAGCATCTTTATAATCGCCCAGTTACGTTCTGACGTTTGATAGCACACTAAGTGTTCCTCCGGTATTCAGGAGTTGCATAATCTCATAGTCATAGGAACATGTATAAGTCATGAAGAAAGCAATATCAATAAACTAAACGATCATAGTGCTAAGCCAGAGGATGGGTCTAGTCCATCACATAATTCTCTAATGATGTGACCCCATTCATTAAATGACAACACATGTCCATGGCTAGGAAACTTTAACCATGTTTGATTAACGAGCTAGTCAAGTAGAGGCATACTAGGGACACTCTGTTTGTCTATGTATTCACACATGTACTAAGTTTTCGGTTAATACAATTCTAGCATGAATAATAAACATTTATCATGATATAAGGAAATATAAATAACAACTTTATTATTGCCTCTACGGCATATTTCCTTCAGTCTCCCATTTGCACTAGAGTCAATAATCTAGTTCACATCGTCATGTGATTTCACACCAATAGTTCACACCTTTATGTGATTAGTTCACATCTTCATGTGACTAATACCCAAAGGGTTTACTAGAGTCAATAATCTAGTTCACATTGCTATGTGATTAACACCCAAAGAGTGATCATGTTTTCCTTGTGAGAGAAGTTTAGTCTACGGGTCTGCAACATTCAGATCCGTATGTATTTTGCAAATTTCTATGTCTACAATACTCTGCATGGAGCTACTCTAGCTAATTGCTCCCACTTTCAATATGTATCTAGATCGAGACTTAGATTCATCTAGATCGGTGTAAAAAGCTTGCATCGACGTAACTCTTTACGACGAACTCTTTTATCACCTCCATAACCGAGAAATATTTCCTTAGTCCTCTAAGGATAATTTTGACCGCTGTCCAGTGATCTACTCCTAGATCACTATTGTACTCCCTTGCCAAAATAATGCTAAGGTATACAATAGGTCTGGTACACAACATAACATACTTTATAGAACCTATGACTGAGGCATAGGGAATGACTTTTCATTCTCTTTCTATTTTCTGCCATGGTCGGGTTTTGAGTCTTTACTCAATTTCACACCTTACAACTCAGGCAAGAACTCCTTCTTTGACTGATCCATTTTGAACTCCTCCAAAATCTTATCAAGGTATGTACTCATCGAAAGTCTTATCAAGCGTCTTGATCTATCTTTATAGATCTTGATGCCCAATATGTAAGTAGCCTTACAGGTAATTCTTTCTTTGAAAAACTCCTTTCAAATTATCCTTTATGCTTTCCAGAAAATTCTACATCATTTCCGATCAACAATATGTCATTCACATATACTTATCAGAAAGGTTGTAGTGCTCCCACTCACTTTCTTGTAAATACAGGCTTCACTGCAAGTCTGTATAAAACTATATGCTTTGGTCAACTCATCAAAGCATATATTCCAACTCCGAGATGCTTGCACCAGTCCATAGATAGATCGCTGGAGCTTGCACACTTTGTTAACAGCTTTAGGATTGACAAAACCTTCTAGTTGCATCATATACAACTCTTTTTTAATAAATCCATTAAGGAATGTAGTTTTCATATCCATTTTCCATATTTCATAAAATGCGGCAACTGCTAACATGATTTGGACAGACTTTTAAGCATCGATACGAGTGAGAAAATCTCACCATAGTCATGTAACATCCTAAATTTTGCAATTTGGAATGTTATACACTAGATCATCATGCATATCATATTTTCTTGCTTTTTGGTTGATAGAAATTTCACGCAACTCAAGGACCCTCGGAGAGAGTTGGAGATTTCGTTATTTTCATATTTGAGTTCTCTCAAATTTTGGAAAAGAGGATCATTTGATTTATTTATTTCATCTTCAATTATTTTTCCAATATCAAAATATAAGAGAGGGAATAATATGACTTTCCCAAATTTAGGAAGAATGAAGATTTAATGAATAAGTCAAATTTTGGTTTTGCCAGAGTTTTGTTTGCTTTTATTTGGATAGGGGAAAAAATGCGTGTTTTCAAAAATTGCATTTTAGGCCCGGAGGAAAGTTCATTTTGTTCGACTCATTTTTAGGAGTCGGGGAAAATTTACTTTAGAATTTTCGGAGTTCGTTTAGTTTTCTTTCTTTTGTTTTTCCGCGCGCGTAACCGATTTAAGAAAAAAGGAGCAGCGCCCCGCCAGGGCCAAAGGCCCAGCCGGCCAGGCCGCCGCCGCCCCAAAGGCCCAGCCGGCCAGCCGCCGCCCCGCCCTAGGCCGAGTCCTAGTAGGACTCTAGGCCGGCGCCCCCCTTGCCCCTTGCCCAAGCATCTACCCCCTCCCCCTCCTAGTATAAATACCCAAGCACCCCCCCCTCTCCACCCCAAGCCGCCAGCCCCGCCGCCTATAGCCGCCGCCGCCTCTAGCTGCTGCTGCCGCCGCCTAGTGCCGCTGCTGCCGCCCTTGCACCCTGCCGCCGCCGGAGGTAGCCCCGCGCCGCGCCTCTTTTTCTTCCCCGGTCCGAGAGGCTATGTAGCAGCATTGGAGATTCAGTCAACATTGATGGATAAAATCAGAGAAGCTCAGAAATCTGACAAGGAGATTGCTTCTATAAAAGAGAGAATGATCAAAGGAAAAGCAAAGGGATTTCGTGAGGATGAGCACGATACCCTATGGTTTGAGGACCGTGTTTATGTGCCAAATGACCCAGAGATCAGGAAGTTGATTTTGTAAGAGGCACATGATTCACCGTATTCGATTCACCCAGGGAATACCAAGATGTATTTGGATTTGAAGGAAACATTCTAGTGGACCGGAATGAAGAAGGATATTGCAGCATATGTAGCCGTTTGTGACGTATGTCAGAGAGTAAAGGCAGAGCATCAGAAGCCAGCAAGATTGTTACAACCATTGCCGATACCCGAATGGAAGTGGGATAAGATAGGCATGGATTTTATCACAGGACTACCCAGGACGAAAGCAGGCTATGACTCGATATGGGTAGTAGTTGATCATTTGACAAAGGTAGCACATTTTATTCTAGTTAAGACCACTTACACCAGTGCTAAGTTGGCAAAGATATACATGACTAGGATCATTTGTTTGCATGGAGTTCCGAGGAGTATTGTATCAGATAGAGGAACCCAATTTACCTCAAAGTTTTGGAATCAGTTGCATGAAAATTTAGGAACCAGACTAGAGTTCAGCACAGCTTTTCATCCGCAGACAGATGGACAGACCGAGAGAGTCAATCAGATTTTGGAAGATATGCTGAGAGCTTGTGCACTAGATTATGGATCTAGCTGGGACGATAACTTGCCGTATGCGGAGTTTTCGTATAACAACAGTTACCAAACCAGTTTGAAGATGGCACCTTTCGAAGCTTTATACGGAAGGAGGTGCAGGACACCGTTGTCATGGGACGAAGTTGGAGACCGTCAGTTCTTTGGACCAGATTTGATTAAGGAGTCTGAACGGAAAGTTAAGTTGATTCGCGATAGGCTCAAGGTAGCCCAGTCTAGGCAGAAGAGCTACGCAGATTCTAAACGCAAGGAGACAGTCTACGAAACCGAAGACAGAGTTTATCTTCGAGTATCCCCACTTCGAGGAGTTAAGCGCTTTGGAGTTAAGGGAAAGTTAGCACCGCGTTTCATTGGACCGTATAAGATTTTGCAACGCATGGGAGAAGTCGCTTATAAATTGGAATTACCAGAGGGACTGTCAAGAGTTCATGACGTATTCCATGTTTCTCAGCTGAAGAAATGTCATGCCGAGATGGCGGAGGTACCGTTAAGAGATACAGTGCCACTTGAAGCGATTCAGTTGAAGGATGACTTAACGTATGAGGAAAAGCTAGTCAAGATTCTTGATTATGCCAGTAGAGTTACCCGCAGCAAGGTTATCAAGTTTTGCAAAGTTCATTGGAACCACCACTCAGAGGACGAAGCCACCTGGGAAAGAGAAGAAGATTTACTCAAGGACCACCCTCACCTATTTTCTAGCCAACCCGAATCTCGAGGGCGAGATTCATCTTAAGGGGGGTAGGTTTGTAACATCCCAAATTTTGCAATTTGGAATGTTATACACTAGATCATCTTAAGGAGTCGGGGAAAATTTACTTTAGAATTTTCGGAGTTCGTTTAGTTTTCTTTCTTTTGTTTTTCCGCGCGCGTAACCGATTTAAAAAAAAGGAGCAGCGCCCCGCCTGGGCCAAAGGCCCAGCCGGCCAGGCCGCCGCCCCGCCCTAGGCCGAGTCCTAGTAGGACTCTAGGCCGGCGCCCCCCTTGCCCCTTGCCCAAGCATCTACCCCCTCCCCCTCCTAGTATAAATACCCAAGCACCCCCCCCTCTCCACCCCAAGCCGCCAGCCCCGCCGCCTATAGCTGCCGCCGCCTCTAGCTGCTGCTGCCGCCGCCTAGTGCCGCCGCCGCCGCCCTTGCACCCCACCGCCGCCGGAGGTAGCCCCGCGCCGCGCCTCTTTTTCTTCCCCGGTCCGGTTTTTCCTAAAAGAACCGTTCCGTTTTCTCTCCGTTTCTTTTCTTTTCTTCCGGTTTTTGTTTCGGTTTTCTTCCGAAACCCTAGATCGGTTTTCCGTTTCTTTTTCGGTTTCTTTTCCGAAAACCCTAGATCGGTTTTCGTTCTTCTTTCGGACCGTTTGTCTCAACGAACGTGATCACCGATTTTTTTCCCCGGTTAACGACGTCCGTTCGTTTAACCGTTCGTCTCTTTCTTTTCGTCGGTTTTATTCCGCGTTCTTTCCGATCGTGATCTCAGATCCGATCTTCGTTCTAGTCTTTCTTCTCGCTCGTTTATCGGAATCAGGTGATTCAAGCGCCTGGAGTTTCGTTTCGAAACCGCCGTTCCGTCTAATCAACTTAGACAAGTTTTTGCCCCGGTAAAATTTGACCTAGATCTTACTTGCTAGAACCGAGTTGTTTTCTTCCGCCGTTTGTTTTCCGTTTCTTTGTTCGCAACCGGAGTTCTTAAGATGAATCTTCTGGTTCGTTCTCTTGTTCGAGTTTTACCTGTGCATTAGATGAGTACTTATTGTATGCTTGTTGTTTGTCTGCGATAGATCACCCGGATTGCGCCGCTTGTTACTTCGAAACCCTAGGTCTCGCGGATCATCAGCAAGGCAAGTAACACTTTGATCATACCTTTTCTACAACCCATGTTTTATTGCATTAGATCAATCCTCTCACATTGCATGATTAGGATCTAATTAAATTGAGGGATGGGAAGTAGATGAGGTAGTACCTATTACCTGTATTATTATGAAACCTTTGGGAGTTACTTCTACGCTTGCTATTTATGCCATGCTATGCTAGTAGACGTGGATTGGGTGAGTGATATCCATGACAGATGTGAGTTGATATCTAAGGTGGCAACTTAAACACACATCTGGGTGGATTGAGGCACCTGATGTCTATCAGGACTTGCCTGTTTTATTTTGGACCGCCACCCAGGCTCAAAGGGATCATAAGATCTTTCATGCTAGAAACTTCCGTGTGCAGCCACAAGCCATTATGGGCTCTGGCATAGTTGACTAAGTCGTGCGAACTCTTACGGGTAGACTAGCAGATGTAGGGGAAGTAGGTGTACCGGTCTACCCACATGTAAGGTGCTAGCGCTTCTGAAAGACTGTGTCTCGGTCATCCGTCTTCTCAAACACCCTGTAGTGCGAGAAACCAAACGGAGGCGATCGAGTCTTGTGGGGAAAAGTGCACAAACCTCTGCAGAGTGTACAAACTAATCATGATTAGCCGTGTCCCCGGTTATGGACAACTTGAGTATCTAGTACTTGAATATCATGTGAATCTCATCATGTTACTTCTAATTAATGTTGTTGGGTTTTAATTACTTAATTGGGATCGGAATGCTGTCAACCATTCTCGATGTTTAACAACCACCTTGATAGTTAAATAAATCTATTCCTTTGCAGTAGGGAAAAATTGGCTTTACGCAAAACTTTAACCATAGAGCTTTCCACCAGCCATATATGCATGTAGTATAGCTGTTTCATTCCATTCCTCTCTATGTGTTACATTGCCAGCATATTCCATGTGCTGACCCGTTTTCGGGCTGCAACTTCTCATGTTGCAGACTTTTCAGACGATGAGTAAGGTGCTTTTAGGTCGTGGTTCTATACTCAGTGATGCCGTTGGAGTTGATGGACCCATTTGTCTTCCAAGTCTTCCGCTGTTATCGACACTAGATGGCCTTAAGCCATATTTATTGTAATAAGTTCTCTTTGAGACAACGATGTAATAAGTGTGTGATTGCCACTCTGCTATAAATCCTTCGATGTACTGTGTGGTGTCAGCATTACTAATCCAGGGATGACACCTGAGCACAGAGCGCTTGATCCATTCGGGTCAGGTCGCGACAAGTCAACACCTTGAACTTGTCGAAAACATTTTGTGACAATTCGAGCTTTGTAGATAGTGACACTACTATCAGCGTCCGTCTTCCTCTTTAAGATCCATTTATTCTGAATGGATCACCGATCATCGGGAAAGTCAATCGAAGTCCATACTTTGTTCTCATACATGGATCCCATCTCAGATTTCATGGCCTTAAGCCATTTCGTGGAATCTGGGCTCATCGTCGCTTCCTCATAGTTCGTAGGTTCGTCATGGTCTAGTAACATGACTTCCAGAACAGGATTACCGTATCACTACGGTGCGGAACATACTCTGGTTGACCTATGAGGTTCGGTAGTAACTTGATCTGAAGTTTCATGATCATCATCATTAACTTCCTCACTAATTGGTGTAGGCATCACTAGAACTGATTTCAGTGATGAGATACTTTCCAATTCGAGAGAAGGTACAATTACCTAATCAAGTTCTACTTTCCTCCCACTCACTTCTTTCAAGACAAACTCCTTCTCTAGAAAGGATTCACTTTTAGCAACAAAGATCTTGCCTTCGGATCTGTGATAGAAGGTGTACCCAACAGTTTCTTCTTTTGGGTATCCTATTAAGACACACTTCTTCGATTTGGGTTCGAGCTTATCAGGTTGAAACTTTTTCACATAAGCATTGCAACCCCAAACTTTAAGAAATGACAGCTTAGGTTTCTTGCTAAACCACAGTTCATACGGTGTCGTCTCAACGGATTTTTAGACGGTGCCCTATTTAACGTGAATGCAGTTGTCTCTAATGCATAACCCCAAAATGACAGTGGTAAATCGGTAAGAGACATCATAGATCGCACCATATCTAATAAAGTACGGTTACGACGTTCGGACACACCATTACTCTGTGGTGTTCCAGGTGGCATAAGTTGTGAAACTTATTCCACATTGTTTTTAAATGAAGGCCAAACTCATAACTCAAATATTTGCCTCCGCGATCAGATCGTAGAAACTTTATTGTCTTGTTACGATGATTCTTAACTTCACTCTGAATTTCTTTGAACTTTTCAAATGTTTCAGACTTTTGTTGCATTAAGTAGATATATCCATATATGTTTAAATCATCTGTGAAGGTCAGAAAATAACGATACCCGCCACAAGCCTCAACACTCATCAGATTGCATACATTAGTATGTATTATTTCCAATAAGTTAGTGGTTCACTCTATTGTTTCGGAGAACGGAGTCTTAGTCATCTTGCCCATGAGGCATGGTTCACAAGCATCAAATGATTCATAATCAAGTGATTCCAAAAGTCCATCCACATGGAGTTTCTTCATGCGCTTTACACCAATATGACATAAATGGCAGTGCCACTAGTATGTTGCACTATCATTATCAACTTTGCATCTTTTGGCATCAATATTATGAATATGTGTATTACTACGATCGAGATTCAATAAACCATTCACCTTGGGTGTATGACCACAGAAGTTTTATTCATGTAAACAGAATAATAATTATTCTTTGACTTAAATGAATAACCGTATTGCAATAAACATGATCCAATCATATTATGCTCAACGCAAACACCAAATAACATTTATTTTAGGTTCAACACTAATCCCGAAGGTAAATGGAGGGTGCGATGGTGATCTTATCAACCTTGGAATTATTTCCAACACACATCATCACCTCGCCCTCAACTAGTCTCTGTTCATTTTGTAAATCCTGTTTGAAGTTACTAATCATAGCAACTGAACCAGTATCAAATACCCAGGGGCTACTATGAACACTAGTAAAGTACACATCAATAACATGTATATCATATATACTTTTGTTCACTTTTCCATCCTTCTTATTCGCCAAGTATTTAGGACAATTCCGCTTCCAGTGACCATTTCCTTTGTAGTAGAAGCAGTCAGTTTTAGGCTTGGGTCTAGCTTTGGGCTTCTTCATGGGAGTGGCAACTTGCTTGCCATTCTTCTTGAAGTTCCCTTTCTTTCCCTTGCCCTTTTACTTTAAACTAGTGGTCTTGTCAACCATCAACACTTGCTACTTTTCTTGATTTCTACCTTCGCTGATTTCAGCATCGTGAAGAGCTCGGGAATCGTTTTACGTCATCCCTTGCATATTATAGTTCGTCACTAAGTTCCAGTAACTTGGTGATAGTGACTAGAGAACTCTGTCAATCACTATCTTATGTGGAAGATTAACTCCCACTTGATTCAAGCAATTGTAGTACCCACACAATCTGAGCACATGCTCACTGGTTGAGCTATTCTTCTCCATCTTGTAGGCAAAGTACTGTCAGAGGTCTCATACCTCTCGACACGGGCATGAGTCCGAAATACTAATTTCAACTCTTGGAACATCTAATATGCTCCGTGGCATTCAAAGCGTCTTTGAAGTCCCGGTTCTAAGCCTTAAAGCATGGCTCACTAAACTATCAAGTAGTCATCATACCGAGCTTGCTAATCGTTCATAACGTCTGCCTCTGCTCCTGCAATAGGTCTGTCACCTAGCGGTGCATCAAGGACATAATTCTTCTGTGCAGCAATGAGGATAATCCTCAGATCACGGATCTAGTCCACATCATTGCTACTAACATCTTTCAACATAGTTTTCTCTAGGAACATATCATAAATAAAACGGGGAAGCTATACGCGAGCAATTGATCTACAACATAGATATGCAAATACTATCAGGACTAACTTCATGATAAATTAAAGTTCAATTAATCATATTACTTAAGAACTCCCACTTAGATAGACATCCCTCTAGTCATCTAAATGATCACGTGATCCAAATCAACTAAACCATGTCTGATCATCACGTGAGATGGAGAAGTTTTCAATGGTGAACATCACTATGTTGATCATATCTACTATATGATTCACGCTCGACCTTTCGGTCTCAGTTCCGAGGCCATATCTGCATATGCTAGGCTCGTCAAGTTTAACCTGAGTATTCTGCTTGTGCAAAACTGGCTTGCACCCGTTGTATGTGAACGTAGAGCTTATCACACCTGATCATCACATGGTGTCTCAACACAAAGAACTGTCGCAACGGTGCATACTCTGGGAGAACACTTATACCTTGAAATTTTAGTGAGAGATCATCTTATAATGCTACTGTCGTACTAAGCAAAATAAGATGCATAAAGGATAAACATCACATGCAATCAATATAAGTGATATGATATGGCCATTATCGTCTTGTGCCTTTGATCTCCATCTCCAAAGCACCATCATGATCACCATCGTCACCGGCTTGACACCTTGATCTCCATCGTAGGATCGTTGTCGTCTTGCCAACTATTGCTTCTACGACTATCGCTACCACTTAGTGATAAAGTAAAGCAATTACATGGCGATTGCATTTCATACAATAAAGCTACAACCATATGGATCCTGCCAGTTGCCTATAACTGTGTTACAAAACATGATCATCTCATACAACAATTTATATAATCACGTCTTGACCATATCACATCACAACATGCCCTACAAAAACAAGTTAGACGTCCTCTACTTTGCTGTTGCAAGTTTTATGTGGCTGCTACGGGCATCTAGCAAGAACCGTTCTTACCTACGCATTAAAACCACAACGTGGTATAGTGATTGCTTTTTGATCTTCAAAAAGAACCCTGCTCATTGAATCCGATTCAACTAAAGTTGGAGAAACTGACACCCGCCAGCCACCTGCGTGCAAAGCATGTCGGTAGAACTAGTCTCATGAACGCGGTCATGTAATGTCGGTCCGGGTCGTTTCATCCAACAATACCGCCGAATTAAGAAACAACTAGTGACGACAAGCAATATGTATATACCATCGCCCACAACTCCTTTGTTTTCTACTCGTGCATATAACATCTACGCATAGACCTGGCTCTGATACCACTGTTGGGGAACGCAGTATTTCAAAAAAAATTCCTACAATCACGCAACATCTATCTAGGAGATGCATAGCAACAAGAGGGGAGAGTGTGTCTACGTACCCTCGTAGACCGAAAGCGGAAGCATTGAGTAACACGGTTGATGTAGTCGAACGTCTTCGCGATCCAACCGATCAAGTACCGGACCCACGACACCTCCGCAATCAACACACACTCAGCTCGGTGACGTCCCTCGAACTCTAGATCCCACTGAGGGTGAGGGAGAGTTTCGTCAGCACGACGGCGCGTTGACGGTGATGGTGAAGTTACCGACGCAGGGCTTCACCTGAGCACTACGACAATATGACCGAGGTGGAAATCTGTGGAGGGGGGCACCGCACACGGCTAAGAAATCAACTTGTGTATCTATGGGGTGCCCCGTTCCCCGTATATAAAGGAGTGGAGGAGGGGGCCGGCCGGCCTCATAGGGCGCGCCCCAAGGGGGGGAATCCTACTCCTACAAGGAGTAGGTTCCCTCCTTTCCTAGTCCAACTAGGAGGGGGAAGGAAGGGGAAGAGGAGAAGAAGGAAAGGGGGGCCGGCCCCCTCCCCAATTCGGATTGGGCTTGGGGGGCACGCCCCTCCTCTTGGCCGCCTCCTCTCTCTTCCACTAAAGCCCATGAAGGCCCATTAACCCCCCGGGGGGTTCCGGTAACCCCCCGGTACTCCGGAAAATGCCCGAACCTATCTGAAACCTTTCCGGTGTCCAAACATAACCTTCCAATATATCAATCTTCATGTCTCGACCACTTCAAGACTCCTCGTCATGTCTGTGATCACATCCGGGATTCCTAACAACCTTCGGTACATAAAATCACATAACTCACAGTACATATCATCATCGAACGTTAAGCGTGCGGACCCTATGGGTTCGAGAACTATGCAGACATGACCGAGACTCGTCTCCGGTCAGTAACCAACAGCGGAACCTGGATGCTCATATTGGTTCCTACATATTCTACGAAGATCTTTATCGGTCAAACCGCATAACAACATATGTTGTTCCCTTTGTCATCGGTATGTTACTTGCCCAAGATTCGATTGTCGGTGTCATCATACCTAGTTCAATCTCGTCACCGACAAGTCTCTTTACTCATTCCGTAATGCATCATTCCGTAACTAACTCATTAGTCGCATTACTTGCAAGGCTTATAGTGATGTGCATTACCGAGAGGGCCCAAAGATGCCTCTCTGACAATCGGAGTGACAAATCCTAATCTCGATCTATGCCAAATCAACAAACACCATCGGATACACCTGTAGAGCATCTTAGTTATGTTGTGACATTTGATAGCACACTAAGTGTTCCTCCCATATTCGGGAGTTGCGTAATCTCATAGTCATAGGAACATGTATAAGTCATGAAGAAAGCAATAGCAATAAACTAAATGATCATAGTGCTAAGCTAGCGGATGGGTCTAGTCCATCACATCATTCTGTAATGATGTGATCTCATTCATCAAATGAAAACACATGTACATGGCTAGGAAACTTTAACCATCTTTGATTAACGAGCTAGTCAAGTAGAGGCATACTAGGGACACTCTGTTTGTCTATGTATTCACACATGTACTAAGTTTCTGGTTAATACAATTCTAGCATGAATAATAAACATTTATCATGATATAAGGAAATATAAATAACAACTTTATTATTGCCTCTAGGGCATATTTCCTTCAATATTGTTGATTGGAAATGATACTATATTTTTGAATAGTATAAAAGGATACTTGAATAAGAATTTTTCAATGAAAGACCTCGGTGAAGCTGCTTATATATTGGGCATCAAGATCTATAGAGATAGATCAAGACGCTTAATTGGACTTTCACAAAGCACATACCTTGATAAAGTTTTGAAGAAGTTCAAAATGGACCAAGCAAAGAAAGGGTTCTTGCCTGTGTTACAAGGTGTGAAGTTGAGTCAGACTCAATGCCCGACCACTGCAGAAGATAGAGAGAAAATGAAAGTCACTCCCTATGCTTCAGCCATAGGTTCTATCATGTATGCAATGCTGTGTACCAGACCTAATGTGTGCCTTGCTATTAGTTTAGCAGGGAGGTACCAAAGTAATCCAGGAGTGGATCACTAGACAGCGGTCAAGAACATCCTGAAATACCTGAAAGGGGCTAAGGATATGTTTCTTGTTTATGGAGGTGACAAAGAGCTTGTCGTAAATGATTACGTCGATGCAAATTTTTGACACTGATCTGGATGACTCTAAGTCACATACCGGATATGTGTTTTTATTAAATGGAGGAGCTGTAAGTTGGTGCATTTCCAAGCAGAGCATCGTGGCGGGATCTACGTGCAAAGAGGAGTACATAGCTGCTTCGGAAGCAACAAATGAAGGAGTCTGAATGAAGGAGTTCATATCCGATCTAGGTGTCATACCTAGTGCATCGGGTCCAATGAAAAATCTTTTGTGACAATACTGGTGCAATTGCCTTGGCAAAGGAATCCAGATTTCACAAGACAACCAAGCACATCCAAATACGCTTCAATTCCATCCGTGATCAAGTCAAGGAGGGAGACATAGAGATTTGCAAGATACATACGAAGATGAATGTTGCAGACCCGTTGACTAAGCCTCTCTCACGAGCAAAACATGATCAGCACCAAGACTCCATGGGTGTTAGAATCATTACAATGTAATCTAGATTATTGACTCTAGTGCAAGTGGGAGACTAAAGGAAATATGCCCTAGAGGCAATAATAAAGTTGTTAATTATATTTCCTTATATCATGATAAATGTTCATTATTCATGCTAGAATTGTATTAATCGGAAACTTAGTACATGTGTGAATACATAGACAAACCGAGTGTCACTAGTATGCCTCTACTTGACTAGCTCGTTAATCAAAGATGGTTAAGTTTCCTAACCATAGACATGAGTTGTCATTTGATAAACGAGATCACATCATTAGAGAATGATGTGATTGACATGACCCATCCGTTAGCTTAGCACTATGATCGTTTAGTTTATTGCTATTGCTTTCTTCATAACTTATACATGTTCCTATGACTATGAGATTATGTTACTCCCGAATACCGGAGGAACACTTTATGTGCTATCAAATGTCACAGCGTAACTGGTTAATTATAAAGATGCTCTACAGGTGTCTCTGATGGTGTTTGTTGAGTTGGCATAGATCGAGATTAGGATTTGTCACTCCGATTGTCGGAGAGGTATCTCTGGGCCCTCTCGGTAATACACGTCACTATAAGCCTTGCAAGCAATGTGACTACAGAGTTAGTTGTGGGATGTTGCATTACGGAACGAGTAAAGAGACTTGCCGGTAACGAGATTGAACTAGGTATGATTACACCGGCGATCGAATCTCGGGCAAGTAACATATCGATGACAAAGGGAACAACGTATGTTGTTATGCGGTTTGACTGATAAAGATCTTCATAGAATATGTAGGACCAATATGAGCATCCAGGTTCCGCTATTGGTTATTGACCGGAGATGAGTCTCGGTCATGTCTACATAGTTCTCGAACCCGTAGGGTCCGCACGCTTAACGTCGATGACGGTATGTATTGTGAGTTATGTGATTTGATGTACTAAAGGTTGTTCCGAGTCCCGAATATGATCACGGACATGGCGAGGAGTCTCAAAATGGCCGAGACATAAATATTGATATATTGGAAGGTTATGTTTGGACACCAGAAAGGTTTCATATAGGTTTGAGCATTTTTCGGAGTATCGGGGGTTACCGGAACCCCCCGGGGGGTTAATGGGCCTTCATGGGCTTTAGTGCGAGAGGAGGAGGCGGCCAAGAGGAGGGGCGCGCCCCCCTAAGCCCAATCCAAATTGGGAGAGGGGCCGGCCCCCCTTTCCTTCTCTCCTTCTTCCCTTTCCTTCCCCTCCTAGTTGAACTAGGACAGGGGGGAACCTACTCCTAGTAGGAGTAGGATTCGTCCCTTGGGGCGCACCCCATGAGACCGGCCGGCCCCCTCATCCACTCCTTTATATACGGGGGAGGGGGCACCCCATAGACACACAAGTTGATCTCTTAACCGTGTGTGGTGCCCCCCTCCATAGATTTCCACCTCGGTCATATTGTCGTAGTGCTTAGGCGAAGCCCTACGTCGGTAACTTCATCATCACCGTCACCACACCATCGTGCTGACAAAACTCTCCCTCGGCCTCAGCTGGATCTAGAGTTCAAGGGATGTCGCCGAGCTGAACGTGTGCAGATCGCGGAGGTGCTGTGCATTCGGTACTTGATCGGTTGAATCGCGAAGACGTTCGACTACATCAACCGCGTTACTTAATGCTTCCGCTTTCGGTCTACGAGGGTACGTGGACTCACTCTTCCCGCTCGTTGCTATGCTTCTCCTAGATAGATCTTGCGTGATCATAGGCAAAATTTTGAATTACTATGTTCCCCAACAAATCCAACATACAGGAGAAGTTATGGAAATTGGATATCTTCTAAAATGTCTTCTTGTGGTTCTTGTTTTCTTTGGTCTTACTATTATAGTCAAGATTTGATAATGTGTTTCATGTATCAAAAATCAAGGATGAAAATAAAATATATGTGTTTGCAAAAATAAAATGTATGCAGATAAGATGCGGCTGAAATGCGGGCTCATTGCCTCCCCCAAAATGACGAAAAGCGGATGAAACGAACGTCCATTTGGGGTCGTGCGTTGGAGTTGGCCTCACTGCCTCGTACTTCTTACGGTCATTGATCTCCTTGTTCATCCCCGCAAGTCACTTCTTTGCATGCTAATCCAATAGGCTTTCGTTTGCCAACATTAGCTTTGCATCCTCCGCCTCCTATGCGATTTGCATCCTCTCATTCTCAAGCTCAATCTCTCCAAATGTCTTGGCCTTCTCGAGCTCTCATTTGATCGCCACCTCTTTCTTCTCCAACTCGATCTTCTCCCTCTCAATTTCTATCTTCTTCTCCGCCCTCTTCCGGTCCCAATCCATCCTCTTTTTTGGGCATCCAACATGAGCTTGTACCTCTCCTCTTTCTTGTCTCCCTAACCGAAAAAATGCTTGTCCATGGGTGGACATTTTTGTAGACACAACGTCACCGGAGGTGCTTGCCTTCTCCCACTTGTTTTCCATCACTTGCCAGTTATCTTTGGGCACGGTGGCTCTTCCATTCTCCACTACATCATCTTTCTCTTCTACGTCCAATCCAATTGTTTGTTGGGAGCTTGGGCCATCATTCCTCTTCTTGTCGGCCTTGAGACCAGCCACAAGTTGTGTCCACTTTGTTTTTCCATTCAGTATCACCCAACAATGGCTAAAACCAAATGACTTCTTCTCCGTTTCTTGATACATAGTGCCGCCACCACTATCTAGCGAACAAAATATGTATGAGCATGATAATGCAACAAAAACAAGCATATGCAAATGATGACAAGATAAAGTAATTTGGCTTATGTGGGTTGCCACTCCCATCCCACTTTGAGGG
The DNA here is from genome assembly GCF_003073215.2 of Triticum urartu. Lineage (NCBI taxonomy): Eukaryota > Viridiplantae > Streptophyta > Magnoliopsida > Poales > Poaceae > Triticum > Triticum urartu. The sequence goes on along the minus strand of NC_053028.1, from coordinate 530,924,634 downwards.
CGGCTAAGCACTTTTGAACAGTAGTCGATGTACTTGTTCACTTCCCTTTGAATGATCCCCCATCGATGTTGGAGAGATGCAACATTGTGGTTCAAATGAAGGGTAAGTTGGATCTCCCAACTTGTAGTTGATACGGCTCCAACGTATCTATACTTTTTCATTGTTTCATGCTATTATATTATCAATCTTGTATATTTTATATGCTTTAGTATGCAATTTTATATTATTTTTGGGACTAACATATTAACCCGGTGCCTAGTGCCAGTTGTTGTTTTCAGCTTGTTTTTGGTTTTCCAGAAAATCAGTACCAAACGGAGTCCAAACGCTACAAAATTTTTTGACGATTTTTTCTGGACCAAAGAGACCCTAGAAGGTTCATGAGGAGACTAGATAACAAATGAGGAAACGACAAGGCAACAGGGCGCGCCCTAGGGGGTAGGCGTGCCCTGATGCCTTGTGGGTCGCACGTGGCTCTGTCCGACCTAATTTCACCCCTATAAATTCTCAAATATTGGGGAAACCCCATAGAGCCACCCAAAATTTTCCACTGCCATAAGCTTCTATTCTTCCATGATCCCATCTGTATGCCTTTTCCGGTACTCTGCCGGAGGGGGAATCGATCACGGAGGGCTTCTACATCAACCTTGCTACCCTACCAATAATGTGTGAGTAGTTCATCACAGATCTACGGGTCCATAGCTAGTAGCTAGATGGCTTCTTCTCTCTCTTAGATCTTCAATACAATGTTCTCCTAGATCTTCTTGGAGTTCTATCCGATGTAATCTTCTTTTGCGGTGTATTTGTTGAGATCTGATGAATTATGAGTTTATGATCAGATTATTCAATGAAAGTAACTGAGTCTTTTCTGAACTTTATTATGCATGATTATGATAGCTTTGTATTTATCTCCGATCTATCCATTTGGTTTGGCCATCTAGATTCAACAAAGCGGATGAAATTCATGCAAACACAACCGGTTTTCATACAAACATGACATATTTCATACAAACTAGATGAAAACGGTTACATTTTGGGCATATTTTAACTAAAAAGGTAAAACTATGTGCACGTATAGTCGCGCGGAGCTCCACTCCCATGACACGGATACACTACACTAGTCTATGGCCGGCCGCGATAGATCTCTTTGTCTTCTCCATGTCCGGCAGCCCGCTAACCGGACTGCCGGGAGTCCCGGAGGCATATTATTCCTTTGTATCTTTCCTATGCCCGGCTACGCCGCTCATCGGAGTGGCGAAGAGGGTGCCTCAGCCAGAGGGGAAGGTGCGTCCGTGGAGCCCAGACAAGTCACCGACTGTTCAAGCCGGCGACGTGCCGGTGGTGGCCTCCATGGGATACAAGCGGCGGCAACCTCCCGTGTTCTACTTCTCCTCGATGATGATGGAGGGCGCGGACGTGCTGGCCGCCACCTCATTGACATCCGTGCAACCGGCTTATTTCTCTGCCTACATGGCGTGACTACGCTCGCGTCGATGGCGGATGGCGCGGTCGCAAGCACTAGAGGCGCGATACGACGCAGCATCGTCGACTGCAACGACGATGCCCGTGTCTTCGTGATCCCTGCCGTTCCGGCCTGGAGTAACTCGCCACTCCTCCTAGATCAGCCTCCCTGATGTTGAGTAGTAGGACAGTCGGCGGGGCTTTTTTGTGAGGGAAGATACGAGCGTTTATTTCATTCCATATGGTGCATGAGGCCAACATGGCAAGCGAAGCCATGGCCTTCCTATTGGCAATGGCAGTGTGGCATAGTCCAGTCCACCTCTCCTTGGTGGAATGAATGAGGTGCCAAACAGAAGTATCGATGCTCTCAAGTTGGAGCCAAACCTTAATCATGCCCAAAGTCTAGTGATGAATTTGCACTAGAAGAAGAGGTGGTCTACGGATTGCTGCACTTGCATACAAATGGGGCATAGCCCATAGTTTAGCCAACCTATTTTGGCTAATCTTTCCACAGGCCAAACTCTATTTTGCATAGAGCTAACCAAGTGAAGAACTATACTTTTGGCGACATCCAAGCTTTCCAAACCGTGCTCTTCATAGGGGATCGGGTCAGGACAAGGAACTGGGTTTGTTGGCGAACACCACTGAGTAGTGATCACTAACAATTTGCTTCCAAGCAATATCATCCTCGATGTTGTCATAGAGTTGAAAATCACGAAGGATGGCCCATAGCTCAACAAATTTGCAGAAGTGCACAATGGAGAAATTAGAGATCCTTTTGAACTTAGAGATCCAAGGATCATCTTTCAAGGCTTTCTTATCTTCTATTTTTTTCTTGTAAATGCCTCAAAAAATTAGCAGAGCGATGTCTTTGGGCTTCCGGTCTTGCACCCACGGAGCGTCCCAAAAAGGCATGTGTGCACCATTGCGAGCAGTGATGGTCGTGGAGGCGTAAAAGAAGTCGTGGTCCGCATCGTCACAAGGGTTTCCCAACCCGACTCATGTTTTGGCCAGTTCCTTCCACTCAAACCAAATCCATCTTAGCGCAACTCCAATAGCTTCCTTAAAAAACTTTCCGTAAAACTGGTTTTACGGAATGATCGTAAGTTTAGGGGAAGTTGCCCCAGAGCTAATTTTGTAAGTTCTCATAAACTTCTTCCCCTAAATCCATTATAACACATTTCAAATAAACAAACAATAGATAATGGCCTAGGACCCACCAGTCAGTGACATGCGTGACGGCTTCCGGCGAAGGGCAGTGCGAGGTGGTGCGATTGCTGCCGGCGCGAGTCGGCGTAGCGATGGGCGGGGAAGGGCCACCGACGAGGGACAGTGCAAGCAACGACACAGGCGTGGTGCTAGGCAGAGGCATGTCAGTGGGCGGGCGTGGCGGCACGGTGATGTTTTGATGTCAATGATGATGGTGTTCCGGCACGGGTGATGGAGTCAAATCCAACAGATCTTGATAGGGAGTCTCGAACCGGTCGTCTGTGACTACTTAGAGGGACCTGTATGGGCCACCAATGATGGAGTCAAACCCAGCAGATCTCAGGTAAGGGGTCCCAAACTGGTAGTCTTGGTGTGATGGTAATAGGGACACGGGATTTTACCCAGTTTCAGGCTCTCCCGAAGAGATAATCCCCTATGCCCTACTTTGATTGTATTTATTTGAGGGAATACAGATAATATGTTGATTTGCCCCGAGATCGTTGTGTGTCGTCAACAAGCCCTTCCCCTTGGCTTATATAGACACTAGGGTGCCTAGAGTTTACACATAGGTCGGTTACATCTAGGGTAATCATGGGTTAGACGACCTCTAAGTCTTGGAGTATGTGCCAAGTCTTCAAAAACATCCCATCATGGTGTTGTGCGCTTTGACAAACATGGCCCACCAATAAATCATCATGGGGATACTCGTCCCGACCCTCCTGGACGGGAGGCGATGTGGTGAGCACCCCTGGTCCAAGACACCATCATCGGGCAGCGACGGTGCGATGGCGTTCCGATGGCGTTCGTGTGTGGTTTTGGCAGGACCGCATTGTTCTGACGGGGCACGTGGTAAAGTTTTAGGAGGTTTCTAGCCCACCAAAATTTTACGGGAAGATCATCTTCCCGTAAATCTGAGGGAAGAAAGGGCCTAGTTTAAAGGATCCTATAAAGATATGGATGGTTTACGGGAACTATTGGAGATGTTTTTTTGCCCCAACTTCCCATAAACAACAGTTTCTTCCGGAAAGAGGGAATGTCGGAGTGCTCTTAGCCTAAGTGCCCTTGCAAATTTGTTTGTTTTCAGCACACCAAGGCCCCCATATTCAAGCGGACGACAAACGGTGTCTGGGTTGACTTTGCATTTTGCACCGGTTGTATTGTTCGCTCCAGCCAAAGAAAGGCACGCTTGATCTTTTTGACACTATGAATGGAGCTCTGGGGGACAATTAGGGGGGTGGGGTGGGGTCGATGAAGTAGGTTGCTTGGGAAGATAGCACCGACTTCAGGAAAATCATCCCCCCAATAGTGGTGATGCTCTGGCTGCCCCAAGTAACGAATTTGGATGATGCCTTGTCCTCGAGGAATTGGGAGTCAACCTTCTTAAGTTGACACACCTAAAGCGGGAGGCCCAAGTATTTTATAGGAAAGGATCCCCGGGCAGCTGGGAGGCTATGGTGGACATGCAATAAGTTGATGTTCTCGTATCACATGCCTCCTCTCAAGTGGCAGTAGACCACGAATAGAGCAGCGATGGAGTACCTCAAATTAACTCCTCTGAAGCAGACACACACGTGATGACCCACATGTATAGGGGATCAATCACAGTCCTTTCGATAAGTAAGAGTATCGAACCCAACAAGGAGCAGAAGAAAATGACAAGCGGTTTTCAGCAAGGTATTTTCTGCAAGCACTGAAATTATCGGTAATGAGTAGTTTGATAGCAAGATAGTTTGTAGCAAGTGACAAGTAGCAATAGTAACTAAGGTGCAGCAAGGTAGCCCAATCCTTTTTGTTGCAAAGGACAGGCTGGAATGATATCTTATAATAAGCTAAGCGTTTTTGAGGACACACGGGAATTTCATCTAGTCACTTCCATCATGTTTGTTTGATTCATGTTCGCTACTTTGATAATTTGATATGTGGGTAGACCGGTGCTTGGGTTCTATTCTTAATTGAACAAGCCACCCACTTATGATTAACCCCTCTCGCAAACATCCACAACTACAAAAGAAGAATTAAGATAAATATAACCACAGGATTAAACATATGGATCCAAATCAGCCCCTTACGGAATAGCGCATAAACTAGGGTTTAAACTTTTTTCACTCTAGCAACGTATCATCTAATTACTACTCCATAATTCATTCGCTTAGGCCCAAAGATGGTGAAGTGTCATGTAGTCGACGTACACATAACACCACTAAGGGAATCAACAACATACATATTATCAAAATATCGAACGAATACCCAATTCACATGATTACTTATGACAAGACTTCTCCCATGTTCTCAAGAGCAAAAGTGACTACTCGCACGTTATATTCATGTCCAAGATCAGAGGGGTATTGAATAGCATAATGGATCTGAACATATAATCTTCCACCAAATAAACCAACTACATCAACTACAGGATGTAATCAACACTAGTAGCAACCTACATGTAGGTTTTGATACAAAGATTGAATACAAGAGATGATCTAGGGTTTGAGATAAGATGGTGCTGGTGAAGATGTTGATGAATATTGGTCCTCCCATGATGAGAAGGTTGTTGATGATGATGGCTTCGATTTCCCCCTTCCAAAGGAAATTATCTCTGACAGAATCGCTCCGCTGGAGAGCAAAAGTGCTCCTGACCAAGTTCCGTCTCAAGACGGCGGCGCTCCGTCCCGATAGTCCTCTCTTTATTTTTTTCTAGAGAAAATGGGCTTATATTTCAGAAGATGGGCACCGGAGGCTGGCCAGGGGCCTCACAAGTCACCAGGGCGCGCCTAGGGGTGTGTGTGTGGCTTGGTGCCTCATGGGCACCTGGGTGCCCCCTCTGGTACTTCTTTACTTCAATATTTTTTATTTATTTTAAAATAAAACTCCGTGAAATTTCAACTCATTTGGAGATGTGTAGAATAGGTATCTCTGACATAGCTTTTTCAGGTCCAGAGTTCCCGCTGCCAACAATCTCCCTCTTCATATAAATCTTGCATATTAAGAGAGAAAAGGCATTGGAATTGCTCCACGAAATGTTATATTGATTAGAAATATTATAAATAACAGTGGGAAAACATGATGCAAAATGAACGTATCAACACGACGTCACCACTTAGCCCCAAAATCACCTCCCATCTCTACGCAGACCCTCAAATCAAAAAAGAGCAGGCATGCGGTACACTCCGTTTGATCAACGTGAGTCCCTCGATTACGTGCATGACAGATAGGTCCCATGACGCGACCTGACACAGACAATCAAGACCCACTATGGATAAAAGGACAGAGCTCTCTCCGACTTCTGTTCCCAGGGGGGCTTAGCGAATTGGATCTTAGCTGGCGAACGTTCATTGGAAGGATGATATTTACTAACGATTCAATGGCAATTTTAGTTGTACGGGGTGGAAATTTCTTCTGACTAGCATGGCAATTTATTCCTAGAGAAGACAATTTTCCTTTTGGAAAAAAACTACCATCATTTGATCTCGATCCAACGGCTACGAGTGTGTTCGCAGGGAGTTCCTTCCCAGCGAACGTTCATCGGTTAGCATTACCCACATAATTTGGGGATAGAACACACGAATTGGAAAAAAAAGCCTCTTTGCCATGCTATTAACTCGCCAAAAAAAAGGTCGCCAGGTTGAATCATTGAATGCGGCACCCCGCGAATCAACCTGTGATTGAGTTGGTTAGGTGGACAGTGGTATCACCAACCCACCAGGGTTCAAATCCTGGTGCTCGCATTATTCCTGGATTTATTTCAGGATTTCCGGCGGTGCGCTTTCAGTGAGAGAAGACATTCCCGTCGACGACGAAGCGCCTACGGTGACTTCGTAAATCTCAAGATGATATGTCGGCTCAGTCTTTCGAAGGTGCTCATAGGGATAAGATGTGCGTGTGTGCGTTCATAGGGGTGAGTATATGCGCGTGTATATGAGCGCTATTAAAAAAAAGAATGCGGCACCCCTGTATTCAGGGTTCGACATTGCAGCTGAATTGGCCACGTGCCAAATCCACCCACGTCGGCACAAATAGAGCGCCGGGCCGGCATCCTCTTTCCGCTCCGCGCCCATATGCCTCTGCCCCGACCCTTGTCGCTTTTCCCTTCGCCTCACTCCTACTAAAACTCAAGGCGCGCACGCCCCACGCCGAACGCACGGCCACCGCCATTGCCCCAGGCACCTTTTCTCCTCTCCCACCCCACGCCCGAACGACCCCCATGGAGTCCCTGCTTGCGGCGCTCCCGGCGGGCGGAGGAGGTGCGGTCGCTGCCGCTGCCGCGGCCGTCGGCGGGCTGGCCGCGGCCGCCGCGCTCGCCGCCAAGGCCGGCGTCGTCGGGACGGGCCGGACCAACGCGCCCCCAGGTGACGATCCTCCCACCCAATCTCGTCAGAATGCACGCCTCTCGACCTGCGGCCTATCCTGTGTTGTTCTCTTGCTATCGCGCTGCCTTTTTTGTTTATATTTGGAAGTGCTGGCCAACTATTTCCTCTGTTTCGAAGTCCAACATCAGTCCGGACCTCTCGAACCGAATCACTCACTTTTTTCAATTCCTATTTAAAAATTGACAATTATCTCCTGATTGACAAGATTCTAAGATTCCTTCAATCAAAAACGACAAAGGAGAGAGCATCATAGCGTTTTTCTTCTTCCATGTTGTACGTATGCTCGTATACATGTAGCAGAGCATGCCATACTTGGGCTTTTATGCCACAATTTTCTTTAGGTTCCTATATAGGATATTCTTGAGTTATTTTCTATGTGTTCAGGTATAGTACTGTAGATATTTATCAGGTGAAAAATGACTGTCACCGTCGACGTGGAAATCATGCACACGTAGAAGTTTATAAACTTTTATAAAAGAATATACAACATGTTGTAAGTCCATAAAACTTCAAGGTCAAGCTCAATCGGATTTACAAGATCTAAGATATCTTTTTACTATTGCCAAATTATTGGTTTTGAAGTCTTAGAGGCTTCTGGATAAGCATGATCACCTTCTCCGAATAAGTGATCCGCGAATTTAGACATTTTAAATCTTAAGCAATTAGTGCTTATACATGCTTCTTTCTTATTTTGGGCAAAACCTTTAAATACTTGCTGTATCTTTTATCTTTTATTACCTTCCATTCGTAAATGCATGAAAGCATGCAGTCAAATTTCTGCAATTTTGACCATTAATAAAACGGGATTGCTAAATCTCAGTCGACTAAGACTTAACCAAGTCTCAGTCCATGTTATATTCGTGAGATCTTACATGAAGATCCGTGCAAAATTTCTTTTAAATTTTTCTTTCTTCTTTTTATATGTTCTATCACTTGACTGAGACTTGGTTAAGTCTTAGTCGAGTCAGATCTAGCCACACTTAATAAAATATTAAAACTGGTTGTAAGGCTGGAACAGTATTTTTAGATTTGTGATGAAAGATAATTCTATAATATATTTTTTTAAGTCTATACTAATATATACATATAAAAAATAACGGTTAAAGGTGTATGCTGGAAATCCTGTCAATGTCCAAAACGACATCCATTTATGAACGAAGGAACTGTTTTTTGTTTAAATTTTTTTACAGATTTATCCACAAGTCATTTGGAAAATAACACATAGCTAGCTTTTCATGACTAACTCCCTAGACATAAGAACATGTCAACATAAAGAATCTTTTACTTCACACCATTCCAAGAAGATCCTTTTTTTTTCAATCCAATTTCCAAGTCCCTTTTGGTCCCCATGCATGGGCAGTGAGCAGTCCGGTTGGCACTTTCACAAGGAAAAGTGCTCCATAAGCTCAAAGACGGAAAGCTACACGATTGATTGAAAAGAAGCGATGAGATGTTACTGTCATAAATGATAGGTTCACTTATCCTCTACTTTTTGCAGAACAGATAAAGAACATATAGCTATATTCCTGAGCAGTCCACAGCTGTGAGCTTTTACTATTTTTATTAAAACAAGAGAAAGCAAATCTGCCGATAGAAACAACTCAATATGTTTTCTCATTTTCATGTGTTTTTATGCAAGCACTCCACCGCCCCGTTTGGAATAAAAGGAATTCCCCGACTCCTACGGAACACATACTGTTCTGAACTTTTCCAAATTCATGTGATACATATGTCCTTGCCAAAATAAATGTGATATATGCATATATATGTTCAGCAAACAATTTATTTTATTTTGGGGGGGGGGGGGGGGGGGCAATGAAATGGAATGGAATGCTTCTCTTGGCTGTCACAGTTTTGGTAGGTTCCTATTTACTTTTGGCCTGGAGAGTGAAGTTCCTGGATAGCAACAGGTGAAAACAACGAGTCCAGAGGTTCCTCTGTCAGTCGCAGTAGATTCCCAAATCATGCTTATCAAACACATCTGATAATAGCTACTCCCTCCGATCCAAAATAAGTGTCATGGAACTAAAACCACGACACTTATTTTGGATCCGACAGAGTATTAGACAAGGCATGTTCCCTGCTTTATGACAGCACAATTGCTTTATACGTGTTATGCATAGGACGCACAAATCAATTACTATTTGTTTTAGATCAAATGGCAACTACTGTAGATTGGAAACAGGAGCATTGTGAACAGAAGTAGTTTTACCACAATATATTGTGCTAAACAGCAATTTTACCAAATTCTGGAAGCAATAATTGCTATATCGAAAATATGACGGTTGGATTGTCCTAGATACATGCTGACCCCTACTAGTGATGTGGATTATTCTAGTGTTCAACAATCACCTTCTTTTGATACTGGCTTATTTAAGTCTCCATGACCTCCCAGTAAAGTTGTGCCTGCTAGAAAAATCTACGACACAATTTATATATGCTGTATCATTGTATGATTGTAACTTTGTAAGGCCGTCTCACAATAAAAAAAAAGAAGGGCAGCCTGGTGCACGTAGCTGCTGCTTGTGCAGGGTCCGGGGAAGGGTCCGACCACTTTGCGTCTATAGTACGCATCCTTTCCCTACATTTCTGCAAGAGGCTGTTTCCATAACTCGAATCCGTGACCTCATGGTCACAAGGCAACAGCTTTACCGCTGCGCCAAGGCTCCTCTTCTAAGGCCGTCTGACAATACTTACTGAAAATACTTAAGAAAAAGAGAGAAAATAATTACCTACTTAATTTATTTGCATGAATGTAATTTTTAATCATGTATGCGGACGAATTATCGAACTGGTTTGTTTGAAATATAAATTATGTCCTTCAAATTAATACGGCTAATTCTACTGCAAGGAAAAACTAAACTCTCCTGTGGTTAATTTAATTGTCATACAGCTGTTCCTGGTTTACCGCTTATTGGAAATCTGCACCAGTTAAAAGAGAAGAAACCCCATAAGACCTTCGCAAAATGGTCTGATATTTATGGGCCAATATACACCATAAAGACTGGGGCTTCATCAGTAGCTGTGCTCAACTCTTCTGAAGTAGCCAAGGAGGTAATACGGAAGCTGTCTTTTTTTTCATAATTCACTTGTTAATGTACTTTTAGGTTCTAATACAAAATATCATCTTTTGCACTTTTGGGTAATTGTGGCAACTTGGGCTTTTAGTCTTCTGACTGATTTTTGGCATTTACTCTGTATGCTTTTGTTGGCATTATCTCAGCGAATTTTCTTTTAAATGGAAAATATAATAATTCAAACCTAGATACAAGAGTTCTTTTGTCACCGCAGAAATTGAACTTCAAAGCTAATATAATCATTATATTTACCTCTCTTTTTCTCATGCTAGAGACAAACCCAGGATTCTAACGAGCTTTTTAAAAAAACAGAGGATTCAAACAAGTTATGAACTGACCTCTTTCCCCCAAGAACTACCCAGAAACAATTATGAAGCTACAAGGTAGCCCAGATTAATACACAAAATACGCATGTAGTTATTGATTTATGCTGTGATGCAAAATTGAGAAATGATAGAAGCATCGCACAAATGTGTCGCACTTGACCAGAACATCTATTCTTTTCTCAATATGCAGGCTATGGTTGCGAAATACTCATCCATTTCTACTCGTAAGCTACCTAAAGCATTGTCAGTGCTGACTCGTGATAAAACGATGGTTGCTACAAGTGACTACGGTGACTTCCACAAAATGGTGAAGCGTTTAGTTATGTTGGGCATGTTGGGCTCTTCTGCTCAGGTACAAGTCTTAACACTTAGGAAATTATACAGTTTAGTGGCCACCACTTGCATATGTTTACGCATTCAGTTAATTAACGTTTCATGGTGAAATGGTTGCAAAATGTGTAGAGACAATTTAGGGACACAAGAGACATGATGATGGACAACATGTTAAGCACTTTCCATACGTTGGTGACTGACGACCCACATTCTCCTCTGAACTTCAGAGAAGTTTTCAAGGACGAGCTGTTCCGCCTGTCCTTGATCCAGGTAAGTCTACAAGCTTCATAATAGTGTGCTCATGCATTGTGACGCTACTACCAGTTTCTTGATTTGAATCAGTCTTCAGATACTTCGTTTATTATATGCGATAATGAGAGTGCACGCTACAATTACAGAGTTTAGGCGAGGATGTGGGTTCAGTTTATGTGAAGGAGTTTGGGAGGGAGATATCGAAGGATGAAATCTACCAGATCACTGTGGTTGACATGATGATGTGTGCAATCGATGTTGATTGGAGGGATTTCTTCCCATACCTCAGCTGGATTCCCAACAAAAGCTTCGAAAACAGAGTACTTATCACAGAATCTAGGCGAACCGCGGTGATGCAAGCCTTGATCCATCAACAGAAGAAAAGAATTGCGCGCGGCGAGGTGGCAACAACGCACATAGCTTCTAACTGTTTATTTCTGATCCAGTTCTCCTATCTGTTCATTGATCATCTTGCTGCGATAAAATTGTGATATACAGGCCAGGGCATCCTATCTGGACTTCTTGCTGGCAGAGAAGGCACTGACAGATGAACAGTTGATGATGCTGGTGTGGGAGGCAGTCATCGAGGCTGCAGATACTACTTTGGTGACGACCGAGTGGGCAATGTATGAGCTTGCTAAAAACCCAGAAAAACAGGCGAGTTTCCTACTCTGCTCTGGTTTAGTCTTGTCGGTACCAAATTGTTAACAGAAATATTCTGGGCACATCAGGATCGGCTCTACCAGGAGATCCGGGAGGTGTGCGGCGACGAGACGGTCACCGAGGATCACGTGCCACGGCTGCCGTACCTCAGCGCCGTGTTTCATGAGACGCTAAGGTTCCATTCTCCTGTCCCACTGGTGCCTCCAAGGTTTGTCCATGAGACCACCAAACTGGCCGGCTACGACGTCCCAGCCGGCACCGAGGTATCTATCTATTACTGTACATACTACATACTAAAAGTACATGACGAAACCGGATAAGGAGCTACATACAACACTCATAATTGATTATACAAGAAGTTTCGGCTGTTGGCCGTGGATTTCTGAAAAGATGGCTCAATTTTTTCAGATAGTCATCAATCTGTTCGGGTGCAACATGAACAAGAAGGATTGGGAGGAGCCCGAGGATTGGAGGCCGGAGAGGTTCATGGATGGGAGGTTCGAGGCCGCGGACATGTACAAGACCATGGCATTCGGCGCCGGGAGGAGGTCCTGCGCCGGAAGCCTGCAGGCGACGACCATCTCGTGCGCTGCCATTGCGCGCTTCGTGCAAGACTTTGCCTGGAGGCTCAAGGAAGGCGACGAGGACAAGGTGGACACCGTGCAGCTCACCAGCTACAAGCTCCATCCGTTGTACGTGTATCTCTCACCGAGAGGGAGGAAGTGAATTAATGCCAGCTTTGGTTTGGTAATGAGGTGCTGGATTTGCTCTTTACAAACTTGGCCAAACAAGATGGCAGTATGATATAAGTTTATAATGCCTAATGGTTTGCTTGAACAATTTGTTTGTGTCTTTAGTTTGTCTATGATTAGTTTTTTTAAAATTTTTGTGATGGTAAAGATAAATCTCTCTCTGCCTAGGCATTCGAAGATGCATCCAACACAAATTCTTACAACCATTTCAATATTCGCGTCATAAGGCGACAAAGAAAGTGAGGAAACTACATGATCATAGAAGGAAATCAAACGCTGTTAGCTCGTGTTCAGATGGTTGTTGTTGTAGTAAAGGCCATGATCATATTTTTTTTCTGATAAAGAACACTTTCGTTAACTTTAAAATGTAGCGTCAAGAGGATACAATCATGATGAGCAACAGTCGGCCTCTGCATTTTTAGAATGCACATAGCCAAAACACAAACTGTTTGACAAAAGAAAAGAAAAAAAAAACGACATATTAGCAAACATCATGATGAGCAGCGGTGAAGTCCTGTATGACCGACACTATTCCTCTGTTGATGAAGGTGGTCGTTCGATGGGAAATTACGCTGCCATCCATGTTGTTAAAAAACTCTCCCTAATTACCCTCTGCAATCTCTCGTGCACGCCGTGAATAACGGTTGGTACTCCGTTCGGTGTACTGTACACAGCATATGAAACCAGCACCTACAACAAAAAATTACTTGCAAAGGCGAAGCGTTTTTGCTGTGAAAAACAAAATCATTTCATGATAGTCATAGCGACCATAATAAGTACTCCCTCCGTTCCAAATTACTCGTCGTGGTTTTAGTTCAAATTGAACTAAAACCACGACGAGTAATTTGGAACGGAGGGAGTAAGACGCTTCCACCCTCATTAGGGTACTAATCCTATTTGGAATTTCATCCAACAGTGACTATAGTATTGGCAGCACTTGTAGGCAGATACAAATTGAACACATTTGGATCACTGACCACATAGAGCATACAAACTTGCATGAAAAAAGAGGTGTTTGATTATTTCATGATAAGTACAAAAACTATACTCCTTGCTTCATTACCAGTTGCGACACGTGAGATTGTTTTTGGTTAGCGCAACTTCCAACCAGTTAGCATAGCAAACCGTCAGCAGGCCAGACTTGGGCAAAAGCCTGACCATGATTTATTTCCTAAGAAAGTGCTTGTGCATTTAGAAATATATTCAAGGATTTTGAAAAAAAATCGTGTGTTTGAAAGTGCTCGCTGATTTAAAAATGTTCCAGAATTTAAAAGAATTTCATGACTTAAAAATGTTCATGATTTTTAAATTTTAGAAAATGTTCACAAAGTAAACATATTCACTAATTTTAAATAATTTCCACAAATTTGGATGATTTTTTTTATTAATTTCAAGAAATAATCGTGAATTTAAAATGTACATAATTTTTAAAAGTGTCTAGGAATTTAAAAAGTGAAAAAGGATAAGAAACAAGAAAAACAAACAAATATCTTTTTAAAGAACAACTGCAGAAATAAATAAATAAAACTAGTACAGCCAGCAAGGAAAAACATACAAAAAATAAGAAGAAGAAATAGTCAGAAGCTTTCCAAAATTGGTCGAAACATCATCTATATGGGACGGCCTAGTAGGACGTGCCACACTCGGAATAGGAAGAATATGTTTGGACCTCTTCGTGGATAATAACCCTACTCATGTGTATGGCTTGTGTTTTGTTAGACTCTATGGTCCTCGGCCCACTAAATCATGTATCTCAGCCCAACAAATTTCTGAAATCTCAAAGGCCCATCTGTATCTCAGCCCAACAGAATTTCCAGCACGCCTCAGCCCAGAACTTTTAGTAAATTAGCACCATCGATCGGTCAAATTCAGAAGTTTGCCCGAAGTAGTTAGAGAAAGGCCCAACTGCTTTTGTTCCGAGTGCACCTGCAAAGCCAGAGAGTAGGTTGCCATTTTTGGGCTTGCGACCCCAGAAAGGTTCAGTCTATCATTCCGCTAAAAAAATGCTCCCTTCGTCCCATAATATAAAGACATTTTTTACACTACACTAGTGTAAAAAAATGCCCCTAATATATTATAGGACAGAGGGAATACTTATCATAAAGCTTCCCATTTCTTAAAAAATAATAATCATGAAGCTTCTGTAAGGGCATATTTATCCTCAAGGTGTTTTGGTGATTAATGACAATGCATTTGCGGAATAATCGTGTACCTTGAGTATTTAGATATTTCATTACTAGGCGCAAGACGGTTTGGTGCCCCTCGAAGATTATTGAAGACGGCGTTTTTCTATGTTCCTTTTTCGGTGGATTTGAGTCGTAGGAAAGCCGTACTATTAACAGGGGGTTCGATTTGGAAAGGTTTGGATGGAATCGTCACGTACACGTTTACTCCTTTTTGCACCGCCTTTCCCTTAGCAGTATGGAGCATCCTCCGTTTCTTCGTGTTTGTGCAAAAAGAAGAATTCCTAGTGTTGTTGTTCTGGGGCATGCGATAGTACTGCTCTTCGAAGCAGTAGTACCGCATGCCACTGCGGTAGTACCGCAGGTGGTCACGGTAGTACCGCTCCTTGGGAGCCGTAGTACCGTGAGTCCTGGTCCGGCACAGCATCATAAGCGGAAGTAGGGGCGGATGTAATTTTTTACATCCGCTCCTTGCGCGGTAGTACCGCGTGCCTTGTGCGGTAGTACTGTGTCGGATTTTTGCACTGTTTGAAAGTCAGCGGAAGTTGCCACGAACGTTTTTTTATTTGTCCGCGCCCTTCCCAGGCTAGTCCAATCCTGCCTTGCGGTAGTACCGCAAGGGGGTGCGGTAGTACCGCGCGAGCGGCAGTACCGCCCCAGCGTCTTTGCTACAGGCCTGGGCTAGCTCCTGTCGTGGCCACGGTAGTATCGCGGCTAGCTGCGGTAGTACCGTGAGCCCTTGCAGTAGTACCGCTGGTGTGGTGCGGTAGTACCGTAGGTTGCGGGCTGGTTAAATGGATAACGGTTGGATTTGTCTCTCCATTATATAAGGGGTGTCTTCTTCTCCGAGTTGACTACCTCTTCCAACCCTAAGCTCCATAGTTGCTCCAAGCTCCATTTTCTCCCGATCTCTCTCCCTAACCAATCAAACTTGTTGATTTTCTAGGGATTGGTTGAGAAGGCCTCGATCTACACTTCCACCAAGAGAAATTCGATTCCCCCCACTAATCCCTTGCGGATCTTGTTACTCTTTGGTGTTTGAGCACTCTATATGGTTGAGGTCACCGCGAAGCCATATTCCATTGTGGTGAAGCTTCGTGGTGTTGTTGGGAGCCTCCGATTAAGTTGTGAAGATTGCCCCAACCTTATTTGTAAAGGTCCGATCGCCGCCTCCAAGGGCACCAATAGTGGAATCACAGCATCTCGCATTGTGTGAGGGTGTGAGGAGAATACGGTGGCCCTAGTGGCTTCTTGGGGAGCATTGTGCCTACACACTGCTCCAACGGAGACGTACTTCCCTTCAAAAGGAAGGAACTTCGGTAACACATCCTCGTCTTCACCGGCTCCACTCTTGGTTATCTCGTACCTTTACTTATGCAAGCTTATTTGTGTTATTTCCCTTGCTTGCTTGTGTGCTTGTCGTTGTTGCATCATATAGGTTGCTCACCTAGGTGCATATCTAGACAACCTACTTTGATGCAAAGTTTAATTTGGTAAAGAAAAGCTAAAAATTGTTAGTTGCCTGTTCACCCTTCCCCCTCTAGTCAACTATATCGATCCTTTCAATTGGTATCAGAACCTCTTCTCTTTACTAAGGACTTTGTCGTCCGAAGAGTATGGTTGGCACCATAGACGGTGTGGAGGAGCACTCCAGTGTGAATCCGATCTCGTCTACGGGCGATGGGGGAACCGCGGTCTCTGGTGAGGAATTCAATGTGGCTTTGGACACATTGAAAACCTCCATGACGACCGAGGTTGAAAGCATGTTTAATAAATTTCTAGAAGGGCTTAAACTATCCACCGCACCGTTAAAAGTGGGTGATCCCACCAACAAGGTGACGGATGCTAACTCCGACAAGGGGGAAGCTACTAGTGAAAAGGCTCCTTCTTCTAGTGGTAAAAATGGCACCGGCATCTTTGCCCATGTGGAACCTCCACTTGTTTATGGTGGACCGATTCCTTCTACTCATTTGAATCATGCCGGTCCTCCCCCTAAGATTGTGAAAAATGAGGACTCTGATTCTTGGCTCTATCATTTTAAGCGTCATTTAAATCATGTGAATACTAATCTTTGAAGAATCATTGAAGAAGGTTTCTATCCGCATGACCGAAGCAACTTCACTCCTAGAGAAGCCGAGGACAATCAATTCAATGAGAATGCTCTCTTCATCATCCAAGATGCAATTCCACCCGAAGATCTTCCTCACCTCCGGCCCTTCGCCATGGCGAAAGATGCATGGCACCAAGTTGTTTCCCTCTACAGGGGAAGTGCAAGCATTCAACGCTCCAACTATGAAGTGGTGCAAGATGAAGCCGATGAGTTTACAATGAAAGAAGATGAAGAACCTCGTGAGCTTTATCAGAGAGTAACCAAACTCGTGGTCTCACTCCGAAATCATGGGAGCAAGGACACGGATGACAATTGGATCAAGCGCAAATTCCTCAAGGCAATGATGCCTTACCACAAGGCCATGTCCTCCGTCATTCGTCAAAGGCCGGACTTTCACACCTTGTCCTCAAGTGAAGTGTTGGATGAGCTTGTGGCTATGAGTATCTTGGACAAAACCGCCGACAATGCAGTGCTACGTTCTCAAAGAGCAAAGAAGCCCAACCTTGCATTAAAAGCCAAGGTTAGGGTGGAAGAAGAGGAGAGCAACCCCGAAGATACAAAGTATGCCTATCATGAACACATGGCTCTTGCTTCAAGGCAATTTTGGAGCAAGAAGAACTCAAGGCCCAACTTCAACAAGAACAACTCAAGTGGCGCGAAGGTCAAGCAACGTATGAGGACTTGCTATAATATTGGCAATGTGAGTCATTTTGTTGCGAAATTCCCTTATGAGAAGAGGGAAGACAATGGTGGCAAGCTCATCCGAAAGGACAAAGCCAAGTCTTTCCCCAACAAGAGCAACTTCACCAAGAAGACTCCTCCCAAGGCGTTGGTGGTACAAGAAGAGTACAACGAGGATGATGATGATGAAGATGGCGAGTTGGTTGCCATGGCCTCCATTGCCATTGCGACAACTCCACGGGTGTCACTTTTTGGCTCACCCAATGAGAACATCACCGCTAAGTGCCTCATGGCTAAAGCCACCAACAAGGTAACCCACAACATCAAAACCACCATGATTAATAATCCTTCTTTGACGGATTGCATTGATGAATATGAGGGATCTAATGTGGAGGAAAATGAGTTTGAGTCCTTTATGGGTAAGCTTAAGGGTAAATCCAAGAAGCACTTCGTTGCTCTCTTGGAACAGCTTGGTGAAGCCAATGACATGATCGAGGCTCACGAAGATACTATCTCCAAGATGGAGGGGCATAGTAGTGACTATGCCGATGAGATTTCGGGTCTTTCCAATGCTCTTGAGGAAGAGTGTAGTCTTCATTTGGCTCTTGAGGAGTCACACAACGTTGATCACGCTAAGTTAAAGAAATATCTTGATCATGCTCTTGTTGTTTCCCGTGTGCTAAACTCCGAGAAGGACAAGCTTGGGGTTGATCTTGCTAGACTCAAGGAGGAGTTTGACTTATTTGACAAGGCTCACAAGGTCTTGAAGGGTGCTCATGCTAGCCTCAAAGAGTCTCATGATCAACTTCAAGTAAAGCTAACCAAGGAGAAAGCCACTTTTCCTCATATGATGTTAATTGATAATGCAAATGCTACTAACCCATGTTGTGAGCATGTGCATATTGTTGAGGAGAATGCTAAGTTGAAGGGGCAACTTGAGAAAGGTCTTGTGTCTTGCATACAAGGCGAGAAGAACCTCAATGACCTTTTGAGCAACCAAAAGGAAGTTGTGGCCAAGGAAGGGATTGGGTACGTGCCCAAGTCCAAGAACAAGAAGAAGAATGACAAGGCCAAACGACCTCCTCCTCTCAAGCAAACCTTTGTGAAGGAGGGAGAGGGTGCTACTAAGGAGAAGAATAAGAACACCGTGAAGGGTAGTGATGCCAAGAAGGGCAACTCTTCCCTCCCCAACAAAGCCGGCGACTTTAACCCTTCTTATATGTTGTGTCGTGCTAGTGATGGGCATGTTTATGACAAATTTGTTGGTTCTCCTTATGAGTACATTGAATGGTCTATTTGGGTTCCTAAGACCCTTGTTACTAACATCAAAGGACCCATTACAAAATGGGTACCTAAAACCAAGTATTGATCTCTTGTAGGTGTTTGCTTCCGGTGGGGGATCATGGTTGCTCGATAGTGGAGCTACTAATCATATGACCGGAAGCAAGGACTTGGTGGTGGATGTGCAAAAGATTCCATCCATGCCAACCAACGTCGAGTGGGGTGATGCCTCGTCCTCTAAGGTATTGGGACTCGGCAAGGTTGTCATTTCTCATGATCTCACGACCGAGAAGGTCATGCTTGTTGAGTCCCTTGCATACAATTTACTTTCCATTCGTCAACTTGCACTCATGGGTTTTGCCACCTTCTTTGATGTTGATACCGTGGCCCTCTTGTGGAGCAAGACTCTTAAAGTAGCCTCTGTTCGGCATGTCGAGAACGGTCTCTATGTGATTAACTTTTCAGAGCGACTCACTAAGACCGCAACATGCCTAATGGCTAAAGTTGACGTGGGATGGCTTTGGCATCGCCGTTTAGCCCATGTCAATATGAGATCTTTGCAAAGTCTTCTCAAGGGGGACCATGTCCGTGGACTAACAAATGTTAGTTTTTCCAAATATCGTGCTTGCAGTGCTTGTATCGAAGGAAAGCTACATGAAAAGGCTCACCCTCCCACGACTATCATTTACTCGAAGAGGCCTTTGGAGCTCCTTCAGATGGATCTATTTGGGCCTCCATCTTTTGATAGTATTGGGGGTAGGAAGTATTGCTTGGTGATTGTGGATGATTATTCAAGATACACTTGGGTATATTTCTTCAAGAAGAAGAGTGAGACCCAACAAACCGTCATTGACTTTGCAAATGAAGCTCAACGTCAACACAATGCAAAGATCTTGACAATAAGAAGTGACAACGGCACCGAGTTCAAGAACTACACCTTGGATGAGTTTCTTAGTGATGAGGGGATCAAGCATCAATATTCCGTACCTTACACCTCTCAACAAAATGGTGTAGCGGAGAGGAAGAACCGGACATTGATGGATGCGGCAAGGACCATGATGACGGAGTTCAAGTCTCCATACAACTTTTGGACCGAAGCCATCAACACCGCGTGTCATGCATCCAATCGGCTCTACCTCCGCAAAGGCTTGAACAAGACTCCATATGAGATACTCACCGGTAACAAGCCCAACCTAAAATACTTCCGGGTGTTCAGGTGTAAGTGTTTCATTCTCAAGAAAGGTGTTGATTTGTCTAAATTTGAGGCTAGAGCTCATGAGGGCATATTTGTTGGTTGTGCTACAAACTCCCATGCTTACCGTGTCCTCAATAAGTCCACGGGACTTATTGAGGAGACATGTAACGTGGAGTTTGATGAGAATAACGGCTCCCAAGCGGAGCAAAGTGGCACTTGTGATGTAGGTGATGAAATTCCTCCCCAAGCCATAAGAAGAACGGGTGTTGGTTTTATCCTACCTATTGAGGATCCCCTTGTGGCCGAAGGATAAGGACAATGTTCCACTCCCGTGGAGCCATCACCAACTCAAGGCCACATGCTTCCGAAGAACAAAGTGAAGTCCCTCAACCTCATGAACAAGACCAAGGGCAAGATCAACCCCAAGATGGTGTTGAATCACCAAGCGATGCCCAAGGTCAAGTTCTATCATCCAAGCAAGTTCAAGATCAAGAGCAAGCTCAAGATCAAGAACGAGCTCAAGACGACGCTCAAGATGATCAAGATCAAGTGATCACTCCTCAACTCTCTCCAGAGGAGGAATTAGAGCGTCGTGCCGCCAAGATCGCATCCAAGCTATCCACCAAAGATCATCTCATGACAAATGTGCTTGGAAGCTTAAGAAAGGGGGTAAGCACTCATAGAAAATTAGCAAACTATTGTGAACATCACACGTTTGTCTCTTGTGTTGAACCCCAAAAGGTCTATGAGGTGCTCGAGGATCCGGATTGGCTCAATGCCATGCATGAAGAACTCAACAACTTCGAGCACAACAAGCTGTGGAGATTGGTTCCAAGGCCAACGGGGAACCATAATGTCATTGAAACCAAGTGGATATTCAAGAACAAGAAAGATGCTCATGGGATCATCATTCGCAACAAGGCTCGTTTGGTGGCACAAGGCTACTCTCGAGCCGAGGGTATCGACTACGGTGAAACCTTTGCTCCCGTTGCTCGCCTTGAATCCATTCACATGTTGATTGCATATGCTTCTCATGATAACTTTAAGTTACAACAAATGGATGTGAAGAGTGCTTTTCTTAATGGTCCTATTAATGAGTTGGTATATGTCAAGCAACCCCCGGGTTCGAGGATCCCTATTTTCCCGATCATGTGTACCAACTCGATAAGGCACTCTATGGCCTTAAGAAAGCCCCACATGCGTGGTATGACCACCTTACCGAGTTGTTGCAAGATCGTGGTTTTGAAAAATGGGAAAATCGACCCCACTCTTTTTACTAAGAAGGTCAAAGGGGAGTTGTTTGTGTGCCAACTATATGTTGATGATATTATCTTTGGTTCCCCTAACAAAGCTTTCAATGAGGAATTTGCCGCACTCATGACCTCCAAGTTCAAGATGTCCATGATGGGAGAGTTGAAGTTCTTTCTCGGGTTCGAAGTCAAGCAACAAAGAGAAGGAACCTTCATCAACCAAGCCAAATACACTCAAGACATGCTCAGGAGATTCAAGCTAAGTGATGTCAAGCCGGCGTCCACTCCTATGCCCGTCAAATGCCAACTTGATATAGATCCCAATGGTAAAGCGGTGGATCAAAAGGTATATCGCTCCATGATTGACTCCTTGCTTGACCTTTGTGCATCTAGACCTGATATCATGTTGAGTGTGGGAATTTGTGCACGGTTTCAAGACACCCCTAAGGAAAGCCACTATGTGGCGGTCAAGCGAATCTTTCAATATTTGGCTCATACCCCAAATTTTGGCTTATGGTATCCAAGAGGATCTAACTTCAATCTTGTGGGGTATTCAGACTCCGATTGGGGGGAGACAAAGTGGATAGGAAGTCAACTTCCGGAGGGTGCCAATTTCTTGGTTGCTCTTTGGTGAGTTGGTCTTCCAAGAAGCAAAGTTGCGTGTCTCTCTCGTCCACGGAAGCAGAGTATGTGGCTGTCGGTAGTTGTTGTGCACAACTTCTATGGATGAGGCAAACTTTAAAGGATTACGGGGTCATTTGTGACAAAGTGCCTCTTTGGTGTGACAATGAAAGTGCCATCAAGATCTCTCTCAACCCGGTGCAACACTTCAAGATGAAGCATATTGAGATTCGGTATCACTTCATCCAGGATCATATTAGGCAAGGGGAGATTGAGCTCAACTATGCCAACACTCTTGATAACCTTGCAGATATCTTCATGAAGCCCTTGGATGAAGTAAGATTTCGCGAGTTAAGACATGAGCTATATATCATTGATTCGAGCAATGTTGCTTGAACCCGTGCACACCCCACCATACTCAACTTGTTATCTCGTTTAGGTGTAGGCATGGACATAGGGGGAGTGTTGTTCTCTCAATGAACTGTCCCTCTCCCCATTATGCATAAATTAATCAACTCTTTCACATTAGCCATTTTTTATGGTACTTGTGCTTCAAAGACGAGTTTTGGTCATGGGCCCAAGGATAATTCTTCGTGGTGCCATGCCAATTGACTCAAATATAGGTGGCTCCGGCCACCGCCCTCTCTTTAGAGAGGTTGTGTTGAGTGTCTTAGTCCTTCTCGTCTCTTGTCTTTCGTTTGTTGTGTCGTTCTTGTTTGAGTTGTCTCTTATGTCAGCCTTTTGGTGTGTCCGTTCTCTTGAAGGTTGCCTTGCAAAAGCTTCGTTTTCCCCTTCTTGAAACTTGCATCTTCTTGAGCACACGGTACTACCGCGGCCTACCACGGTACTACCGCGTGAGGAGCGCACGGTACTTCCGCACCCAGCGGGACAGTGATTTTTTTACTACCGCCTGGGGGAGCGGTACTATCGTCCTTGGTGCGGTACTTCCGCCCGGGCGGTACTACCGCGATGACGTGCGGTACTATCGCGCTGCCGAGGGCGCGTGGGGGTTAAGAGCGGGCAGGGGGAGTTCCAACTCCCCCATACGTACCCATTCGTCCTTTTCTCTCCCCGTGGTCTCTCTCTCTCTCGCTCGCTCAAGAACGGCGCCGGAGACCCTCGCCGAATCTCCATCTCCGGTCGCTCTCCTCGGATTCCGACCGGTGGGATCGTTCCCCACCACTTCCTCTTGCCATGGAACAAGGTTTCTCCCCAAATCCCTCTCTCTTTAGTTCGTCCTTTCGCTTCTAGGTTTTTGGGGAGATGCATGTTGTTCTTGAGATTTTAGGCCAAATCTTTGCAAGAGTAGGATGTAGGAGAGTAGTGATGCGTAGAAATTGTACTTGATATGTTGTCCTGCGGTAGATTTGATCAATCGTAGTACCGCCTCGTTGTCGCGGTTGTTCTTAGATTCAGTTGGTTCGGATCTGATGTCGTGCGGTACTACCGCATATTAGGTGCGGTACTACCGCTCGTGCGGTACTACCACTCCTCAGGCGCGGTACTACCACACGAGCCGCGGTACTAAAATTCTACTGCCGCTCCGAGCCCCGGTACTACCGTGCCACCGCGCGGTACTACCGCGACTAGGAGCGGCACTAAAATTTTAGTACCGCACGAACAGGCAGTACTACCGCTGATGTCAAATCTTCTTCATGGCAATTACCAAATGCACTTTCTACTTGTTTCACCTATTTTGTTGTGGTTTTTGCATTGATCCTTCTCGCTTCTCGTGTGTGTTTGTGTTTGTGTGTGTCTTAGGTGGTGGCTCCGGTGTCCCTGCTCGTCGTTCCAATCCAAGCTGTGACACGGGCTCCAAACGTCTGCGCAACCAAGAGGATGTTCCAGAGGGCTCCAATGCCCCCAAGCGCAATGTCAAGACCACTGCTAGCTAGTACAAGGAGCCGTCAAAGGGCATGGATGAGATACCTCTTGCTGAGTTTGTTTCTCGAAGGAATATCAACCCCTATGCAATTCCTCGTGCAAACTTCAGAGGGAATGAACTGTTCTAGACCAAGCAGTAGAATCTCATTTACCTAGATGTGATCAAGGCCAAGCAAAATATGTATGTGGATGTGCACTGGATTGACATGCATCACATGAGGGATGCTAAGCATCGTGACTACTTTGGTGAGGCCTTGGATCTCGTGGAGCAGTTTGCCATTAAGGATGTGATCTCTTTCCACCTGGACTTTGACCCCGAGCTGGTGGCTCAGTTCTTTGCTTCGGTCCACTTCCATACCGGTGAGGATCGGAGGATGACCTGGATGACCAATGGACGTCAGTTGACTGCTACTTGGAAGGAGTTCATGGATTTGCTCAAAGTTCCTGATGAGGGGCTTCACACGCCTGTTGGTGTTCACCCTCATGCCAACGCCAAGTCAGCTAGCAAGGACAAGCTTCAGCCGTTCTATGTTGAGAAGAAACTGGCCAATGACAAGACGACATGGGTGCTCAACCCGTTCCTTGACATCATGCACCGGGTCTTCCGCCACTCCCTCTTTCCACGCATTGGGGACAAGGAGAAGGTGCATGCCTATCTTGTGGACATGTTGCTCATTTGTGAGGAGGCGCGCGTTTCTCAGACACAACCACTTGATGTCTCACATATCATGTGGTGCGAGCTTCGGTTCGTGGTGTTCACCCGCAAGGTACCCATCTATGGTCCATATCTGTTCCTCTTGATATCGAAGACTTGGGAGAAGCTCTATCCCACTGAGGAGTTGTTGGCCCCTGACTGGATCCATCATGACCCCATCAGACTCCGCATCAAGCCCCAGTGGGCTAACACTACTACTCGTGCCGAGGCTGAGGCTGCTAAGAGGGCTGTTGATGAGGAGGAGATTGAGGAGGAGAATGTAGCTGAAGATAGCTCTGCTGGATATGCACCTCCCTCCACTGAGCCCTCATGGGCGAAGAAGCTGAAGGCCAAGATGAAGGCCTTGTTCTGCATGCAGCCAAGGGGCAGTACCGGACTCACGTTGCCTCCAAGGAGAGTCGCTGCCGCGACAAGAAGATCATGAGGGTTTTTGGAGAGGATGTTTCTGGTGGCTCCGAGGAGCACATCACTCCAGAGGCCGAATGGATGGCAAAACAAGGCTACAAGTGGACTGATTCTGAGGAGGAGCCCATCCCCGCTGCCGAGTCCGACGAAGAGCGTGCGAGCGACTACTCCGCTTGAGCCACTGATACGTCTCCAACGTATCTATAATTTTTGATTGCTCCATGCTATATTATCTACTGTTTTGGACATTATTGGGCTTTATTATCCACTTTTATATTATTTTTGGGACTAACCTATTAACCGGAAGCCCATCTCAGAATTGCTGGTTTTTTTGCCTATTTTAGGGTTTCGAAGAAAAGGAATATCAAACGGAGTCCAAACGGAATGAAACCTTCGGGAACGTGATTTTCTCAACGAACAAGACTCGGGAGACTTGGACCCTATGTCAAGACACAAAAGAGGAGGCCACGAGGTAGGGGGGCGCGCCCACCCCCACCAGGCGCGCCCTCCACCCTTGTGGGCCCCCTGTTGCTCCACCGACGTACTCCTTCCTCCTATATATACCTACGTACCCCCAAACGATCAGATATGGAGCCAAAAACCTAATTCCACCACCGCAACTTTCTGTATCCACGAGATCCGATCTTGGGGCCTATTCCGGAGCTCCGCGGAGGGGGCATCGATCACGTAGGGCTTCTACATCAACACCATAGCCTCTCCGATGAAGTGTGAGTAGTTTACCTCAGACCTACGGGTCCATAGTTAGTAGCTAGATGGCTTCTTCTCTCTTTTTGGATCTCAATACAATGTTCTCCCCCTCTCTTGTGGAGATCTATTCGATGTAATCTTCTTTTTGCGGTGTGTTTGTTGAGACCGATGAATTGTGGGTTTATGATCAAGTCTATCTATGAACAATATTTGAATCTTCTCTGAATTCTTTTATGTATGATTGGTTATCTTTGCAAGTCTCTTTGAATTATCAGCTTGGTTTGGCCTACTAGATTGATCTTTCTTGCAATGGGAGAAGTGCTTAGCTTTGTGTTCAATCTTGCGGTGTCCTTTCCCAGTGACAGTAGGGGCAGCAAGGCACGTATTGTATTGTTGCCATCGAGAATAACAAGATGGGGTTTTCTTCATATTGCATGAGTCTATCCCTCTACATCATGTCATCTTGCTTAATGCGTTACTCTGTTTTTAACTTAATACTCTAGATGCATGCTGGAAAGCGGTCGATGAGTGGAGTAATAGTAGTAGATGCAGGCAGGAGTCGGTCTACTTGTCTCGGACGTGATGCCTATATACATGATCATACCTAGATATTCTCATAACTATGCTCAATTTTGTCAATTGCTCAACAGTAATTTGTTCACCCACCGTAGAATACTTATGCTCTCGAGAGAAGCCACTAGTGAAACCTATGGCCCCCGGGTCTATCTTTATCATATTGATCTCCTACTACTTAGTTATTTCCTTTGCTTTTTACTTTGCCTTTATTTTACTTTGCATCTTTATCACAAAAATACCAAAAATATTATCTTATCATATCTATCAGATCTCACTCTCGTAAGTGGTCGTGTAGGGATTGACAACCCCTATTCGTGTTAGTTGCGAGGATTTATTTGTTTTGTGCAGGTACGAGGGACTCGCGCGTAGCCTCCTACTGGATTGATACCTTGGTTCTCAAAAACTAAGGGAAATACTTACGCTACTTTGCTGCATCATCCCTTCCTCTTCGGGGAAAACCAACGCAGTGCTCAAGAGGTAGCAAGAAGGATTTCTGGCGCCGTTGCCGGGGAGGTCTACGCAAAAGTCAACATACCAAGTATCCATCACATACCCTTATCTCCCGCATTACATTATTTGCCATTTGCCTCTCGTTTTCCTCTCCCCCACTTCACCCTTGCCGTTTTATTTGCCCTCTCTCTCTCTATCCTCCCTCTCTATTTGCCTCTTTTGGCCCGCTTGCTTTTTGTTTGCTTGTGTGTAAGTTCGTTTGCTTGTCGTTATGGCTAGTCCCTTATCTTCTTCATTGTCTCCCGAGAATGAAATTCTAAATTTTAAGCAAAGGGAGGGAGAAAATCTAAAAGATGCTTGGTATAGAATTTGCAATGCTCAAAATAGATCTACTAGGAAGCAATCTACTTCCGTTCTTTTTCGCAATTTTTATGTAGGCATTACTCCTTGGCACAGATATGTTCTTGATACTATTACCGGAGGGAACTTCTTGGGTAGCCATACTTTTGATTCTTATAATGCTATGATAGATTTATTTGGCTCTCCCCCTCTTTTGGTTAATGGAACTGTATTAACTTTATAGCATGTAATGCAAAGGCTTGAAATTATTGAAAATGAGGTTGCTACCGTAGAGTTAATTGAAAATTTGGATAAAAAGATCCACAGCCGAATCTCTCAATATGGATCTAAAGTAGGAGTTACTTTGAAAAATATTAAAGAAAAGGAACCCATAGTTAATGAGAAAATAAATCACGATTCCACTAGGATCGATAAACTTGAGGATATTATTACCAACTTGGGAACCGCTTTTTCTTCCGTAAAGAATACTCCAAGTCCTCCCACTAAAATTGCCAAGCTTATGTATGTTCCTAAAAATAAGGGTGAATCCTCTAGTAAGGAAAATGCGGATCTCAAATCTATAAGTATTCATCCCAATCTTTTTCCTATCATTAAGGAACCATTTGTTACAAATGAATTTTTCGATCTTGTGCCTAAAAGTTTTATAATTAATAAAAATAAATAAATTCCTAAATATGGTAGATGCCTCATTGAATAATTGCCTACCAAAGATGGCAATACCTAGATCTATTCTTGCTTGTTATGCTTAGCTAGGGGCGTTAAACGATAGCGCTTGTTGGGAGGCAACCCAATTTTATTTTTATTCCTTGCTTTTTGATCCTGTTTAGTAATAAATAATTTATCTAGCCTCTGTTTTGGTTGTGTTTTTTATGTTTAATTAGTGTTTGTGCCAAGTAGAACCGTTGGGAAGACTTGGGGAAAGTCCTGTTACACTTGCTGTAAAAAACAGAAACTTTAGCGCTCACGAGAACTGCTGTAATTTTTATTTGGAAAGTGAGATTAGTTAATTCTTTTTGCAGATGATTAATAGATAAATTCCTCACGTCCAGCAATTTATTTTAGAATTTTTGGGGTTCCATATCTTGTGCTAGCTACAGATTACTACTGACTGTTCTGTTTTTTACAGATTCTGTTTTTCGTGTGTTGTTTGCTTATTTTGATGAATCTATGGCTAGTCAAATAGTTTATAAACCATAGAGAATTTGGAATACATTAGGTATAACACCAATAAAAAATAAATAATGAGTTCATTACAGTACCTTGAAGTGGTTTTTTATTTTCTTTCGCTAACGGAGCTCATGGGATTTTCTACTTTAAGTTTTGTGTTGTGAAGTTTTCAAGTTTTGGGTAAAGATTTGATGGATAATGGAACAAGGAGTGGAAAGAGCCTAAGCTTGGGGATGCCCATGGAACCCCCAAGATAATATAAGTACACCTAAAAGCCAAAGCTTGGGGATGCCCCGGAAGGCATCCCCTCTTTCGTCTACTTCTATCGGTAACTTTACTTGGAGCTATATTTTTATTCACCACATGATATGTGTTTTGCTTGGAGCGTCTTGTATGATTTGAGTCTTTATTTGTTAGTTTACCACAATCATCCTTGCTGTACACACCTTTTGAGAGAGCCATACATGATTTGGAATTTGTTAGAATACTCTATGTGCTTCGCTTATATCTTTTGAGTTATATAGTTTTGCTCTAGTACTTCACTTATATCTTTTAGAGCACGGTGGTGGATTTGTTTTATAGAAAATATTGATCTCTCATGCTTCACTTAGATTATTTTGAGAGTTTTAAAAAGAATGGTAATTTTCTTAAAGTCTTAATATGCTTGGTGTACAAGATTAATAATAAAACTTTCTTATGAGTGTGTTGAATACTATGATAAGTTTGATGCTTGATAATTGTTTTGAGATATAAATATGGTGATATTAAAGTTGTGCTAGTTGAGTAGTTGTGAATTTGAGAAATAATTGTGTTAAAGTTTGTGATTCCCATAGCATGCACGTATGGTGAACCGTTATGTGATGAAGTCAGAGCATGATTTATTTATTGATTGTCTTCCTTATGAGTGGCGGTCGGGGACGAGCGATGGTCTTTTCCTACCAATCTATCCCCCTAGGAGCATGCGCGTAATACTTTGCTTTGATAACTTGTAGATTTTTGCAATAAGTATATGAGTTCTTTATGACTAATGTTGAGTCCATGGATTATACGCACTCTCACCCTTCCACCTTTGCTAGCCTCTCTAATACCGCGCACCTTTTGCCGGTATCATACACCCACCATATACCTTCCTCAAAACAGCCACCATACCTACCTATTATGGCATTTCCATAGCCATTCCGAGATATATTGCCATGCAACTTTCCACCGTTCCGTTTATTATGACACACTCCATCATTGTCATATTGCTTAGCATGATCATGTAGTTGACATCGTATTTGTGGCAAAGCCACCATTCATAATTCTTTCATACATGTCACTCATGCATCATTGCATATCCCGGTACACCGCCGGAGGCATTCACATAGAGTCATATTTTGTTCTAAGTATCGAGTTGTAATTGTTGAGTTGTAAGACAAATAAAAGTGTGATGATCATCATTATTAGAGCATTGTCCCAGTGAGGAAAGGATGATGGAGACTATGATTCCCCCACAAGTCGGGATGAGACTCCGGACGAAAAATAAAAAAAATAAAAAAAAGAGAAAGAAAAGAGGCCATAAAAAGGGAGAAAAGGCCTAAATAAAAAAATGAGAGAAAAAGAGAGAAGGGACAATGTTACTATCCTTTTACCACACTTGTGCTTCAAAGTAGCACCATGATATTCATAGTAGAGAGTCTCTCATGTTATCACTTTCATATACTAGTGGGAATTTTTCATTATAGAACTTAGCTTGTATATTCCAATGATGGGCTTCCTCAAAATGCCCTAGGTCTTCATGAGCAAGCAAGTTGGATGCACACCCACTTAGTTTCTTTTTGAGCTTTCATATACTTATAGCTCTAGTGCATCCGTTGCATGGCAATCCCTACTCACTCACATTGATATCTATTGATGGGCATCTCCATAGCCCGTTGATATGCCTAGTTGATGTGAGACTATCTTCTCCCTTTTTGTC
The DNA here is from genome assembly GCF_003073215.2 of Triticum urartu. NCBI lineage: Eukaryota > Viridiplantae > Streptophyta > Magnoliopsida > Poales > Poaceae > Triticum > Triticum urartu. The sequence goes on along the minus strand of NC_053028.1, from coordinate 530,894,657 downwards.
TTCTCCAAAACCACCATTCTATTCCACCTATAGTGCTATATCCATGGCTCACGCTCATGTATTGCGTGAAAATTGAAAAAGTTTTGAGAATGTCAAAAGTATGAAACAATTGCTTGGCTTGTCATCGGGGTTGTGCATGATTTAAATGTTTTGTGTGGTGAAGATGGAGCATAGCCAGACTATATGATTTTGTAGGGATAACTTTCTTTGGCCATGTTATTTTGAGAAGACATAATTGCTTTGTTAGTATGCCTGAAGTATTATTATTTTTATGTCAATATGAACTTTTGTCTTGAATCTTTCGGATCTGAATATTCATGCCACAATTAAGAAGAATTACATTAAAATTATGCCAAGTAGCACTCCGCATCAAAAATTCTGTTTTTATCATTTACCTACTCGAGGACGAGCAGGAATTAAGCTTGGGGATGCTTGATACGTCTCCAACGTATCTATAATTTTTGATTGCTCCATGCTATATTATCTACTATTTTGGACATTATTGGGCTTTATTATCCACTTTTATATTATTTTTTGGACTAACCTATTAACCGGAAGCCCAGCCCAGAATTGCTATTTTTTTGCCTGTTTTAGGGTTTCAAAGAAAAGGAATATCAAACGGAGTCCAAACGGAATGAAACCTTCGGGAACGTGATTTTCTCAACGAACAAGACTCGGGAGACTTGGACCCTACGTCAAGACACAAAAGAGGAGGCCACGAGGTAGGGGGCGCGCCCACCCCCACCAGGCGCGCCCTCCACCCTCGTGGGCCCCCTGTTGCTCCACCGACGTACTCCTTCCTCCTATATATACCTACGTACCCCAAACGATCAGATACGGAGCCAAAAACCTAATTCCACCGCCGCAACTTTCTGTATCCACGAGATCCCATCTTGGGGCCTGTTCCGGAGCTCCGCCGGAGGGGGCATCGATCACGGAGGGCTTCTACATCAACACCATAGCCTCTCCGATGAAGTGTGAGTAGTTTACCTCAGACCTACGGGTCCATAGTTAGTAGCTAGATGGCTTCTTCTCTCTTTTTGGATCTCAATACAATGTTCTCCCCCTCTCTTGTGGAGATCTATTCGATGTAATCTTCTTTTTGCGGTGTGTTTGTTGAGACCGATGAATTGTGGGTTTATGATCAAGTCTCTCTATGAACAATATTTGAATCTTCTCTGAATTCTTTTATGTATGATTGGTTATCTTTGCAAGTCTCTTTGAATTATCAGTTTGGTTTGTCCTACTAGATTGATCTTTCTTGCAACGGGAGAAGTGCATAGCTTTGGGTTCAATCTTGCGGTGTCCTTTCCCAGTGACAGTAGGGGCAGCAAGGCATGTATTGTATTGTTGCCATGGAGAATAACAAGATGGGGTTTTCTTCATATTGCATGAGTCTATCCCTCTACATCATGTCATCTTGCTTAAGGCATTATTCTGGTTTTAACTTAATACTCTAGATGCATGCTGGATAGCGGTCGATGAGTGGAGTAATAGTAGTAGATGCAGGCAGGAGTCGGTCTACTTGTCTCGGACGTGATGCCCATATACATGATCATACCTAGATATTCTCATAACTATGCTCAATTTTGTCAATTGCTCAACAGTAATTTGTTCACCCATCGTAGAATACTTATGCTCTCGAGAGAAGCCACTAGTGAAACCTATGGCCCCCGGGTCTATCTTTATCATATTGATCTCCTACTACTTAGTTCTTTCCTTTGCTTTTTTACTTTGCCTTTATTTTACTTTGCATCTTTATCACAAAAATACCAAAAATATTTTCTTATCATATCTATCAGATCGCACTCTCGTAAGTGGCCGTGTAGGGACTGACAACCCCTATTCGCGTTGGTTGCGAGGATTTATTTGTTTTGTGCAGGTACGAGGGACTCGCGCATAGCCTCCTACTGGATTGATACCTTGGTTCTCAAAAACTGAGGGAAATACTTACGCTACTTTGCTGCATCATCCCTTCCTCTCCGGGGAAAACCAACGCAGTGCTCAAGAGGTAGCAGATTCCCAGTCCAGCCATCTCATACCACAGACTATAGGGCTTCTTGTCAAGCAAGATGGTCTCATAGAAGTCCTGATGTTCCTTTGTATGGAACTTGTAGTCCACAACAGTCCTTCTCCTGGTGGCATATGGATCAGACTCTCTCCATAGCCTTAGACCTGAGTCCTTCCTGACTTTCATGTTCTCTGCAACTAGATGAGCATCATTGTGATCTAGAATCTTTGGCTTTAACTTCCTCAAGACATGTGACTCATCATCTTCTTCTTCCATTTCAGCTTCAGGCACTGGGGCCTTGTTCTTCTCCTCAATAGGGATGTTCTTGGTGCTCCTCTTTGGTTTTGACTTTGGAGCTGGAGCAGAAGCCTTAGGAGCAGTCTTAGGATTAGATGGAATAGCCCCTGCCCTGATGGCATCACCCATAAGCTTCTGAGCTTTGGGTGCTGGTGCATCATCTTCTTCCTCTTTCTCTTCAGAATCTCTCATGATTGAGGATCTCCCAAGCACTCTAGCAGTGGTCTTCTTGACCCTCTCTTTCCTCTTCTTCCCTTCTGCAGCAGCTTCTTTGGGTTCAGATTCCAAAGGTACTTGAGTAGAGGCTCTGGCTTTAGACATGGGAATTCTCTTTGCAGACACTTTGGTCTTCATACCAGGCTTGGGGGCAGCAGCTGTGCCATATTCCTTCTTCAGGACTTTCCTCTTTGAGGTGGTTTCTTCTTCCTCAGCCACATAATCCTCATCCTCTGACTCTGAGGTTCTTTTCTTGCTGGCCCTGGTGGCAGCCTTTGACATATTGCTTGGTGTGCTCCTGCTGCCATCATCTGAGCTGCTAGAGGGACTAGTGCCCTCACTCAAGTGAACCTGCTCCTCTGACCTGTTCTGGCTGTCACTTTGATCAGACATATTGCAAACACTGACAGCAGACCCTATGAATAGATATAGATGAGACAGAGTGGATGAGCATCACAAAATGCAGAGGTTTTTGCAAAAGAATGAGTCAAAAACTTAGTTTTAGTTTTCCACAGAAAGCATTTTGGATCAACCGATTTGTAAACTCGGTGATACCGAAGCAGCTGTTGGAACCTAAACTAGTGAACTCGGTCAGACCGAGTCACAGTTCGGTGGCACCAAGACTGCTAGGGTTTCACAAAGTCCTGAACTCGGTCACACCGATTTGCAATTCTCGATCAGACCGAGAATCACATGTGCAATGGCCTGAGCCGAATCGGTGGTACCGAGTTCCACAACTCGGTGGGTCCGAGATGGTTTCGGTGGAAACCTAACCCTAAATTCTCAATTCGCGACTAAACTACGAAGTGTTTTTGATAGATAGAATGATCTCAATCGTGGCAAGATACATGGCGAACACAATGTGCTAGGAATCATATAAGGATAGCACAGTGATCGAGTTCATACCCTAGTTCGGCGATGAACTCGCTACGGCGGCAACGGCGGGGATGATTCCCGTTGACGGCGGCGGAGACGAACGACAGGGGGCGGCTGGCGACGAGGAGGACGATCTGGAGACCCTGGAGGCAGAGCAGGCTAAGCGCGGGTCGAGGAGGTTCAAAAAGTTTTCCAAAATTTGACCCGTGGATATATATAGCCTGACCCTGTCGGTGTGACTGAGTGGAACAACTCGGTGGCATCGAGATTCATAACTGCAAGCAGTTACTGAAACTCGGTGTGACCGAAAAGTTCAAATCGGTTGCACCGAGATTGAAAACCTAGATCGACTTAGTGATCTCGGTATGACTGAAATGGGTGAATCGGTCAGACCGAAACGCACAAAGAAGTTTTGGAAGTTTAATTCTATGACGAATCGGCGACTCCGAGTGCTCCTCACACAGAGTGATTCGAATCTAACTTGATCAAATTTTGTGATGCAGCATGAATAGAGTTTGAGACGAGAAAAGCATAAATAGCTAGAGAAGGTTCTTAGGCATTCTTGTCCATCCACTTGGCCAAAAGAAAAGGAAACCAAACAATCAAAACAACAAGTGGATGTCCTCGAATGAGTAAATTATGCAACCAACATGCTCACACAATAAAATGACAAATGAAATATGTGGCAAAGCATGCACAAACAATTCTAGCATCTATCAAGCAATTAGCGATGACTAGGTCATCTATATATGAGTATATTGACTTAGGAGTCAAATGAGAACATTTGATCATAGGTCCTACTCATCGTTTAAGCACAAGTGGGGTTACCACTTTTACATAAAGCGTTGTTGTGTTCACACCGTTAGATTTTCTTTAACTCAATTGTTAGAGTAAATCTCCCCCTAGATGTGAGATCCCCCCTAAGAGGGATGAACTAACCTTGGGTTTTGTCGATGATGACTTCATGTAGATGTTGAAGATGTGGATGCTCAATGTTGATGTAGATCATTTGGAGCTATCCCTTGGAGTGAGTTGCACTTTCAATACCTACACGGGTTAGTCCCACAAGGAACAAACAAGGATATCCATAGACATAGAGTGATGCACACACAAGATGATGTCTATGAAAGCTTTATGTTACCTTGTCTCTTGTCTTACCAACAAGAGGGTTTGTGACTCCTTGAACTAGTGCAAGATGTGAAAGTTGATTGCACTCATTCTTGTCAAAATGATAAGAGTGAAGTATGTTGGCGGAGTCACCCTCAAGAACTCTCTAGTTCTTATTCTTCGGGATCCACACCATTTTGATGGGAATCCTCGGAGTTGTAGTTGTACTTGATGAAGTGGAACTTGATGTAGTCTTGGGAACCCACTTGACCAAGGCCTTAGGAGCTTCTTCAAGTACATCAATTTCCTCTTTGAAGCTTGTCCTTGCCTTTTTGCTTGTGGTCTTGTGGTGGAAGATCATCTTGAGCTTGTGTCCCTTTGAAAGAAGTAGGATCATACTTCTCTTGTTGAATAACAAACTTCATCTTGGGGTATTGATCTTCTTCCCACTCAACTCCATTGGCATTGAACTTTCGTTCAAAACCAATACCTTGATTCTTCCGGTGCCTTCCTTGCTTGCGTACAATTTCCTCGAATTGCTTACTCCCGGCAAGGCTCTTGTAAACACCTTTATCTATAATTCCCTTCAATAAGCTATTTTCTTGATCAAGTGTAACTTGGCTAAGAGAATCATTAGTGGAATCAAGAGAACTACTAGAAGCAATAATATTGGATTTAGCATGATTATTGTTACTACTAGAAGAAGAATCTTTCTTGTTCTTGCTACTAGACTTGACTTGAGGCATGTAAGTGGATAAGAGTAAACACTTGGCAATGTAAGAAGAACTTTTCTTGCGAAGATCATCATTGATTGCCTTTAAGAACTCATGCTCTTGCTCAAGGTTGAGCTTTTCAAAACGTAATTTCTCATGAGTCCTTAAAAGTTCTCGATGATCTCCTAAGATAGTTTCATGAGCTAACTTAAGAGTGTTTAGTTCTTTAGTTAGAGACTCAATCTTCTCCTTATCATTGTCATTCGTTTCATCATAGTATTCATTACTATAGTTGTCAACAAGTAAATCATCATCACCTAACAAGTCATCTTCATCACTATTGAAATCAACATACTCGGGGTGTGATACCTTTGGACCTTTGGCCATTAAGCATCTTCCAATTCCTTCATTTGGTGAATCAAATATGTCGTAGGAGTTGGTTGACACAAGTGCTAGACTGGCAACACCTTCATCTTGAGTATATTCAGAGTCAGAGTGATAGCTTCTCTTGGAGTCATTGTCGGAGTCGGAGCCGGATACCCATTCACCAATATGAGCTTGATGTCTTCGTTTTGTGTAGCTCCTTGATGACTTGTCCTTCCTTTCCGAATCCTTGCTTCTCCGTGAGGGTCTTCGTTCATATCGATCATCCCTACTCCTTCTCTCCCTTGATGGTGATTCTTTTCTTCTACTTCTTCTTTTGGGAGAATCTTCTCTTCTCTTGTGGGGAGCCGTACGCTCATTGGAGTAGTGTCCGGGTCTTCCACAATTGTAGCAGTTTCGCTCTCGACTAGAAGATCTTTTGTCATTGTAGGACCTTGACTTGGAACTTCTCTCTTTGCTTCTATTCTTGTAGAACTTGTTGAAGTTCTTCACCATTAGGCTCAATTCTTCATTGAAGGTTTGTTTCTCATTTGATGATGTGGGGGCTTCACATGAGGCTTTGTAAGCACCACTTGACTTGTTATGGAGCTCCTCCTTATCCTTGAGTGACATCTCATGAGCAACAATTCTTCCAATGACTTCCGTTGGCTTGAGATCTTTGTAATTTGGCATCATTTGGATCAATGTGCATACGGTATTGTATTTTCCATCCAAGGCTCTTAGGATCTTCTTGATGATGAATTTGTGATAAGAGCAAGCCTAGAGTACATCTCAGCGACACCTTCACCATCCTTCATTTTGAACTTGTCAAGTTGACTTTGAAGCACATCCAACTTGGATTCCTTGACGGAGTTGGTATCTTCGTGCATATCAATCAAAGTATCCCAAATTTCCTTTGCATTCTCAAGACGGCTGATTTTGATGAATTCTTCGGGGCACAATCCGTTGAAGAGGATATCACAAGCTTGAGCATTGTATTGTAGCATCTTCAACTCTTCCGCGGTAGCTTCACGATTCGGTTCTCTCCCATCAAAGAATTCACCTTGCAAGCCAACACACACAATAGCCCAAATGGTGGGGTTATGTCCAAGAATATGCATTTTCATCTTATGCTTCCAACTAGCAAAATTAGTATCATCAAAGTAAGGACCTCTACGGTGATAATTTCCCTCGCTAGATGCCATACTCTCCTAGGTTGTGAAACCAAGGCTATGACCACCGAAAGCTATGGAAATCAAAGCAAATGGAGACCAAAGCTCTGATACCACTTGTAGGATCGAAAGTATGTCTAGAGGGGGGGTGATTAGACTACTTGACCAATTAAAAATCTATCCTTTTCCAAATTTTAGTCTTTGACAGATTTTAGCTATCTTAGCACAAGTCAAGCAATCTTAACATAATTCAAGCAAGCATGCAAAGAGTCTATGAGCAGCGGAAAGTAAAGCATGCAACTTGCAAGAATATAAAGGGAAGGGTTTGGAGAATTCAGACGCAATTGGAGACACGGATGTTTTTGTCGTGGTTCCGATAGGTGGTGCTATCGTACATCCACGTTGATGGAGACTTCAACCCACGGAGGGTAACGGTTGCGCGAGTCCACGGAGGGCTCCACCCACGAAGGGTCCACGAAGAAGCAACCTTGTCTATCCCATCCTGACCATCGCCCACGAAGGACTTGCCTCACTAGCGGTAGATCTTCACGAAGTAGGCGATCTCCTTGCCCTTACAAACTCCTTGGTTCAACTCCACAATCTTTGTCAGAGGCTCCCAAGTGACACCTAGCCAATCTAGGAGACACGACTCTCCAAGAAGTAACAAATGGTGTGTTGATGATGAACTCCTTGCTCTTGTGCTTCAAATGATAGTCTCCCCAACACTCAACTCTCTCTCACAGGATATGGATTTGGTGGAAAGAAGATTTGAGTGGAAAGTAACTTGGGGAAGGCTAGAGATCAAGATTCATATGGTGTGAATGGAATATCTTGGTCTCAACACATGAGTAGGTGGTTCTCTCTCAGAAAATGTGTATTGGAAGTGTAGGTATGTTCTGATGGCTCTCTCCACGAATGAAGAGTGGGTGGAGGGGTATATATAGCCTCCGCACAAAAACTAACCATTACACACAATTTACCAATCTCGGTGAGACCGAATTGAGAAACTCGGTCGGACCAATTTAGCAAACCTAGTGACCGTTAGGTTTTTCGGTGGGACTGAGATGCAACTCGGTAGGACCGATATGGTTAGGGTTAGGGCATAATGTAATCTCGGTGTGACCGATTACACAAACTCGGTGGGACCGATTTTGGTAATAAGCTAACCAGAGAGTTGGTCAGGTAAACTCGGTGGGACCGATCGCTCATTTCGGTGGGACCAAAATGTTACAAAATGGAAACAGAGAGTTTACATTGCAATCTCAGTGGGACCGATCGCTCATCTCGGTAGGACCGAAACGTTACAAAGGGAAACAGAGAGATTACAACCCCATCTCGGTGTGATCGAGATCCCTATCGGTGAGACCGATTTGGCTAGGGTTTGTGGCAGTGGCTATGACATCTGAACTCGGTGGCGCCGGATAGAAAGAATCGGTGGGGCCGACTTTGACTTTTGGTTTAGGTCATATGTGGATGTGGGAAGGTAGTTGAGGGTTTTGGAGCATATCACTAAGCACTATGAAGCAAGAACCTCATCAAGCAACACCTCATCCCTCCTTGACAGTATTGGCTTTTCCTATAGACTCAATGTGATCTTGGATCACTAAAATATAAAACGTAGAGTCTTGAGCTTTGAGCTTGAGCCAAACTTTTTGTCCTTAGTATTTTGAGGGGTCCACTTTCCTCATCCATGCCATGCCATTCATTGAGCTTTTCCTGAAATATTAATCTTGGAATATCATTAGCTCAATGAGCTATATGTTGTTAGGAATTACCAAAACCACCTAGGGATAGTTGCACTTTCATCGGGAAAAGAGGGATATCATGGTTCTCAGGGATAACCTGTTTCTGTCTTTACTAGGTGTCTCCAATTCTCACCACATCTGCAGCTGGAATGACAGGCCCACTCTGAACCTCAAACGGCTCCTTCCGCACGTCCATCTTAACGAAGCTGCTATGAAAAAAACTAATGGCACTTTGGGTGCTTCCTTGTGTGCTCTCGATGGACATCGTTTCCTCTAGCTCACTTTTTTCCTTGTCGGTACGCTTGAGTTTCTCCATGATCGTACTTAGCGGCACCTCATCATCACAACTGCCCCCATGCCACCCCAGATTTCGTGCACCTCCCTCATCATCACCACCTCCCCCGCTGGGCTGGTCGGTGCTAGCATTGCCGCCAGTGTCGCTATCATCCTTATCTTCGTCCCCCTTCTTTCCACCCCCGCCATCTTGCTCCGCCTCATCATCTTCATCCTCTCTGTCTTCCTCCTCTTTTTCGTCCTCTTTATTCTTTTCATCATCCTGTTTCTCCCCCGATTTCCCCTCTTTCTTTTCTGGTTCATTCTCTTTCCCATTGCCCTCTTCTGCATTTCTCTCCTTCTCATTGTTCTCTTCACCGTCCCGTTCCTCTTCATCATCCTCCTCCCTATCCCGGTCTTCCTCTTCAACATCATCCTTGTCGTCCTCTTCCTCATCTTCACCATCGTCTTCAACAACAAGGGGCGGCTGTGAGTTGTCAATGTCCATGTGCTGTGAATCATCATCACCAGCTTCTGTGGCTGCTGGCGGGCTGCTGTATGACGGAACATCATCATCATAGTCATCATCATCGTCGTCATCATCATTGATGTCCCCGTCCTAATCCGGACTCTCCTCTTCAGGACTGTCCTCATCTTTCCCTTCCTCCTCTTCTTCTTCTTCTGAAGATTCAAATTCTTCCTCATCAGATTCCTCCTCCTCGTCATCGGATGCCAAAAGTGTCTCCTTGCACCGACTGCTACTGCCCCTTGTATTCTTTTGCTTTGCAACCTTCTGTTGTTTCAGACTTGCCGCCGCCCTTATCTGCCCTGCTGATTGACGTACGCTTGCGACCCTAGAAACACTTGTGGCTGCTGGTTCAACCTTCCCCTCTTCCAACTTGCCCACCCCTTGAACAAACCTCCCAATTTGGACTGATATTTTAGAGCACATATCATGGACCAGCATTGAAAACCTCCTTTGTTTCTGCAAAACACAAAAATACAAAACTCAAAGATGAGCAGTCTATACAACAATAATGATGAACAAAAAAGCACTCTATTTCGTATGAAAAGAGCAAAAACCATGGTAGCAAAGAAATACATTGGTGTTGTAGTTTTGAGAATGCCTCGCAGCAACAAACTTCTGGATGTGATCCATGCTCCCAAAAACACTATCGTCTGCGCACCTCGAGACCTCGGCTTTGAGATGTTTTTGTAAAAAAATGTACATGATAAACTCAGTTAGAAAAAAGATCAAGAAAATTCAAAAGAGGGAATGGATGAGCAACTGCCTCCCTAACTTAGGGCAACACTCAACACTATTGATGGCAACTGCAGTTATGGACATCACAAAAAACTACAACACCTACAGCACCCCCGCCCCCCGATAAATTGAGCAACTACAAAAAACTATAGCATCACAAAAAACTATAAATTATTGCTTCAAAAAACTCATGTAATTGGACATGTATGACTAATTGGAGACAAAATGTGTAAGATTACCATACAAATTTCCATGCAAAAAAAATGTCATGAAACTAGCTTCAAAGCAACTAGCTCCTAAAATTAGGCAACACAATCCCTATAGGTGGGCAACTGCATAAAAAAATCATGCAACTACAAAAAATTATGTTCATAAAGTAAAGTAACACTTACTCGCAACTTTCCATAGACACCCTTCCTAATCCTGTCCTTCATAATTACTGCTTTGATCAGACCTTCATTCCATGCTTTGACCCTTGGAAGAATAGTTGTCGTCCTCTCATCCACATAATCCTTATGGACTGTCCTGTAGTCCACATCAAGCGAGTCAAGGTAGAGGAGTTGTTTAAAAAATAGATAACACATGTGAGTTGCGAAAAGACCTATCCAACTTCAGCATGAAACATATAACGCGAAATGAACCGAAGAAAGAGGGGGGAGGTCTAGATCATTTTACCACTAGGTGAAAAAGGCAGCAACATATAGTATTCTTCTTGTCTCTAAAACCCATGAAAGCAAGCCTAAGTTGGTCAACGACAAACTGGCAAACATTTGAATTCACAATCTCACGTGGATTCAGCGCAGCTGAGTATGCGCGTGGTGACACCTTCAAGCTGGTCGTCGGTACAAGAAAACAGTTATAAACAACAACCAGCCAGGCAGTTAAGAACTTGTCATCTGCAACAAACTCCCATATCATTTATCATTTTGCACCACTCGGTCACTGATGGCGCGGGCCCTGATAACCCACAAGTATAGGGGATCGCAACAGTTTTCGAGGATAGAGTATTCAACCCAAGTTTATTGATTCGACACAAGGGGAGCCAAAGAATATTCTCAAGTATTAAGCAGTGAGTTGTCAATTCAACGCACCTGGAAACTTAATATCTGCAGCAAAGTGTTTAGTAGCAAAAGTAATATGATAGTAGTGGTAATGGTGAAAAAGTAATCAGTATTTTGTTGTTGTTTGGTTGATTTTATTGTAAACAAGATTAAAATTCCGTCATTATGGGTGAGGTCTAACGAGTTGACTATAGGATTGACATTGAGTATGCTTATATAGGCCTAGATGATAGCTGAAAATATGTTTATTGACTGCTTCTATGTAAATCACAAGACATACCTTAAGGTCAGAGAGCATGTCAGGGAGATCATTTAAATGAAATTATTAATCTGAGAGTATAGGGTAATAGTTGACCTCAGATCTTGGTGTACATTTTCCGTGCAACCCGATGACAATTAGAGCACCATTATAAATAATGAGAATAGCTCCTGGTGTGTCAAAAGAAAGAAGGGGATGAGGAATTGCAACAGATGTTGCTTCTGTCACTGATTGTTTCCATCAATGAGATCCTTTATATTATTTTATGAAACAATTTGTTATGACCCTGAACAAGTATATGATATTTGAGATGTCATTCATCGTGGCTGATAGGCCCAAAAATAAACCTCTATATATAGAGATATTACTTTTTTAGTCTCTTATACCCCCATCACTTGACAGCGAGCAACGTTTATAAGAGAACTTGTGAGAACACGTAAAAGGGCTCCAGGGTGATCCGGAAAAATCCTCCTTATCCCTCAACTCCATACCGAAGAATATTAAATCTCTCCTTGTTAATTGGAGTGTTGGGCTTTGCTGAATTATTAGACCTATCTTTTGCGGGTATGGTTTGATTGATTGCTAATCCTTATGCTGTATTTTATGAAAGATATAGTTTACCAGATTAAGAAGAAAGGAACGTGAAGCCCTTGAGAAACATCAACAGTGCATTATTTAAACATTTCTTAAAAGGTGGGTAATGAGCATGAAACTTCCACTACAAGACTAACTGTGGAATCGCAGTCGAGTCACCAGGAAGCTGTATCACCATGCTCCATAAAAGAACTATGGTAAAACCTGGCTTTATGCTGACCTTGGAGCCCAGGTGTTTATGTATAGGTTGTCCTCGTGCTACATCTATATTATTTGAGACTTTGATTGAATAAGTTATGCACCCTCGGCATTGCAATAACAATATCTATAGGTCAGAATGTGGACCTGAATATGACTATAGCTACAAAACTAGTGATCGGAATCTACCACGTCGATAGTTGTGAGGATGTGACTATTTGTCGGTTAGCTCGAAGACAGTAACTACTTTATTAATGGACTATTGTTATTCAGTTGATATTTCAAATCTGACTCTCTCGGCCTGTGACAAAGCATGTTAAAGTGTAAGCTAGATGCTCTATATTCTTGGACGCAGCATCTCTTTAGATTTCGTACTGACAGGGTACGTTGTGTATTAATTCTCAGTAGGATCACAACAGCAATTCACTTTTCATGTTAATGGTAATGAACATACGATAGCATTTTCCGAGGAAACAACCTACGGCACAGTACAAATTCTATTTGGAAAATGTCGGACGATCATATTGAGGCCTTATATTCAAAATCCTCCTAACTCTTCCTTCTGTGCATAGAGAAAGTACTGACTATCCAACTCGATACATTATCTGTTGCGCGATGTGTTCCAGCTTAAGCCCCGTGGACCTTACATAGAACTCGGAATTGTATTATTTTCTCGGCACAAGTCTCCTCCGCGGTTTTCATGGGTGTGTTCAGAACAAGAGCTTATCATGAGTTAACAAATTGAGACTTGATCAGATCGCTATTGGTGAGTAGATAGGAGTGTTCCTTTTGGATGTCGAATGAGGATTGAGCGTATGAAGTTAGATAGCGAACGGCACATTCATACCTTCTCCTCTACCCCTTCCTTGGTGTAGCCCTCCTATCAACGTGGATCTCTCATTGTATACAGTTCACACTATATCAGACAGAGATTAGTGAGTATTTTTTTGCTTTTTTGAATATCTGCAATAAAAAGTACCTCCGTTCACGAATTAATAAGCGTGTACTAACACCCTAAAGTCCTTGATGAAATCTCCTTTCAGTCCTATGATTTTTTGTCCTAGATATTTAAGAATATTTGGCACTGAACGAACTGTAGCAGAGAGACCCACCCTATCTATAGTGTGTGAGAGTGGTTGAGCGATAAAAACGGTGGAGTCTGCGCCCCCAGCGTGCCTCGCCACTGAAGACGCGCCACGGTGGGCCCGTCGTCGACCTTATTCCCAGCCCACCCGCCCTCGTGTCGATGCTTGTGCGCAGACCCAATCCCTTTCTCCGCCTCTGATTCTTTCCTACCTCTCTCTCTTCACCACACTCTCACCAACCATTCTCCCCCGATAAATAGTTCAGGTCCATTCGAAAGAACTTTAGTCCTGCATCTCTTCACTTAGCTCATTTACCATGCGAGGCACTTCTACATGCTTAGTGTCAAACACAGACGTCATGCATTCCTGGGTTAGTTCCTCATAGTGTTTCAAACTGAGATATTGCATCCATCTTAGAGATCCAAAACCAGGTCTCAAATGTTTGAGATAATTAATATATTTCTGCCTTGTGATGATTATGTTATATCAATGGCCATATGTCTGTTTCTAACTATTTGGCTTGTCCTCAAGCTCCCTCAGTTTGACTACACTGAAAGTGATAATATAGAAATAATTTACACAATATCTACTGTGGTTCAATATTAGATTGATTGGTATTTAATATGTAGAAAGATTTCAGTAATAATTCAACTTTCTGAGCGAACTATACTATGAATAGTCCAGTATTGCACAATATAGCTGTCTTAATGTCTCTGTTTACGCGGTTCCATAGTTTAGAAATTTCCCCCATTAAATATTGGGTTTTTGAGCTCATTTAAAAAATTTCTCACGATAATGTCGATTCTAAGTATGAGATAAATCTTGGTAGTTTACAAACTATTCGTCAAAAACGATGTTAAGGTATTTCCTTCCGATAGAGGAACAAGGATAGTTATCCTCGTGCGTATGCCTACTGTTCTGAGACTCTCGAAAACATAAATGACCAGAAGCATGACCTTTGAGTGATTCAAGGGAGACATGGACCTCAAGAACATTGCTTAAGTGGAGACTGTGGATATGAGAATCAAGAGGAGTAGCCATGTCTACTTTGTCGTCTCACTCATTAAGTCAAAACTACATAAGGGTAATGTGCATATTGACAGCGATAGCGCTCTCTCCAACGTTTCGTTTTTAGAGATCTTGGGATTTTTTTTTTGATTTTTCTTTCGTTGATCAGTAAATATATATGTGTATGACCAGCGAGGGTGACACTGACTACTCATACATTAAAAAGATATGAATACGCGCTTTGATGGCCATTGCGCAGAGGGAGGTTTAGCAGAAGTTGTAATTTGTAAATGCTCTAGACCGCTCGAATTTGTGTAAATACGAGTACTACACTATTATATATTTGTTTAGTGGTCTTTAACGGTGCATTTCAAACATTACACAAACGAGATGATATCTCAAGGATCCTTATGTATTCCATAGTTTCTTTACACCATATTATAGCTGAGATTCCCAACCAACGAAATGGTTTGTGTTGTCTCTCCGTTCTAATGTATAAGTGTGTATACTCCGCCAATCCAGCCAACAAACATCTATCTATAATGGCTCTGTTTTCTGAATCAACGATATTGAGTGCCTGCTCAAGTGATACAATATCCTGGGAAATCACACAAGCTACCGTTTTGATTGTGCAGATTATCATTCTTATTATCGCATCGCGACTTCTAGGCATCCTGTTAGTTTATCCTCCACTCTTTCTCTATCATTATGAGTAATGAGGAGCGCGAGTTAACCACTCTCGTGAGGAGATAAACTCCACCATGAACATAGTGAGGACTATTGATCAAGACATGGTGTGCTATTCTAGTGTATAAGTATCACAATGAGCTTTTAGTGTTTCGAGCCATACAAATACGCTCTCATATTGAAAGTTTACGCCACGTTTCCCGTCACATTAAGAAATTTTTGATAACGGAACCAGTATGAACTTTATACCGCTAGTATAGGAAGGTGGTGGTGGACTTCATTGTTGCAATCACTTTTGTGAGTGTTATGCGATAAGGGCATGCAAAGCCAGTTTTCCTCGACTGTAGTATCAAGTGGAATGGCTAGTAAGATACTGGAGAAGTCGACCAGCTAGATTGAGTGCAACTCTGGTGATGAAACAGTCTAAATCGATAAAATGCATTAAATGATTTAATCTCAACACATGAGCCCTGACATAAGCATGTGAGTAATGATATTAACAGTTTAGCCTCCTGACTCGAAATTCAACTCAATGATCATTGGAATGCTATGGTTGATTCTCTGTCATTCACAAGCTTTTTGATAAAAAGAAAGACATATGTGACGGGTTTGGCCGTGGGCACGATAGTCGACTCCAGTCTCTAGACAAACCACTCGAGATGCATCTCCAAACGATGTCGACTACTCACCAGATCATGACCACTCACACCATCGATTCTACATACATGTCCTGTTGGTCAACGCTATTGTCAACCGATGTACTCAACTCCTAAAAACGTAATTAATAGTCTATGGCATGAAGGCGCAACGGAGGATAAATCTTCTAATTGTTAGTTACGAAGCATGTGATTGGACGCAGTTTCGTCTTAACTATGCTGAATGCACGTAGCGAGACTGAACTAATTTCAATATTTACAAACAAGATAGGTCGCGTTCATACCGCGTGTTCTCTCATCTCAATCTACAGTGTCATTTTTTAGTATCTACCCTCTCTCTATGCTCCGATTCACTTTGCTACAGTGAAGCATAAGTGCTGGCTACAACCTCCAATACATGCGTGCTGCGTGCAATGGATATAAGGACCTTACTTGGAGCACTCTAGCAAACCATGAGGCATTCTGGTGGTACAGAAGGCGTGAGTAGTAATCATACAACCGAGGCATTTATACTCATGTGGCTTATTTCGTTTGTTCGTACACACTTACAAAATGCCAAATGCATGGTGATGCGCATGCTCTCATTTACTTTTTCTTTAATTATGGTCTTGTCACTCTATTGCACTTTCGCAGAGTAGATAATGTTCATATAGTATCCTGGACATATCTATTAGCTGTATGTTGAAAAGCTACCTTTCAAACAAAGCAAAGACCACGCAAAACGAGAGATTTTTATTGGTGTTGTAGTTCTTCTTAGTCTTAATTATACTATTACTACATGCATGGAGTAATAGCATAATAAGCTACAACTTATTTTTTTGGTTTTTCTTAAGGTATTTTAATAAAAACAAACACACGAAAG
This sequence comes from Triticum urartu, assembly GCF_003073215.2. Classification (NCBI taxonomy): domain Eukaryota; kingdom Viridiplantae; phylum Streptophyta; class Magnoliopsida; order Poales; family Poaceae; genus Triticum; species Triticum urartu. The sequence continues at coordinate 530,878,210 of NC_053028.1, read as the reverse complement.
AAAGCACTATAAAAAGCAAGAAAATAAACTAGCCATGGATGATACAATGAAAAAGTATGAGCACCGAACAACTGGCATGAGTGTGTGAACATGAATGTAATGTCGGTGAGAAATACGTACTCCCCCAAGCTTAGGCTTTTGGCCTAAGTTGGTCTATGGCCACGGCTGGCCTGGTGGGTATCCAAAGTTGTACCTGGGGTCGTACTAAGATGTAACAGCTACTGCCTAACGAGCTGCAGCTTGGAGGCGAGCTGCCTCCGTCCTCCTCTCGTACTCATTCGCCTCCTCCCTGGTTATAACATATCTCCTTTTTGCCTGAAAGTCAAAGAAAGTAGGAGCAGGGAGGGCGATATGGACAGTGCACCTTTTGTCAAAGATTAGTCGGTACTGGAGGAATTGTTCATTCCTCTCAACAAACTGATGGCGAACCATGGCATTATAATCTAGGTAAGCAGGAGGCAACTCAATATCATTTCCATGTATGGGTATATCAAGATAGTTAGCTACACAAGTTGCATAAATTCCACTAAACAAATATCCACTTATACCGTTGTGATGCAACCTATGTGCAACAATAGCCCCCAAAGTTATATTGTTTATCACCTAATACCGCACTCTTGAGGACACTAAGATTTCGAACACACATGTGACAAGCCTCATCTTTACCGTTAATGCATCTACCAATGAAGAGAGCAAAATAATGTATGGAAGGGAAATGAATGCTCCCTATGGTAGCTTGTGTGATTTCCCTAGATTCCCCCACAGTAATACTAGTAAGAAAGTCTTTATATTCAGATTTGCGAGGTTCACTAACATTGCCCCACTGTGGGAGTCTACAAGCAATATTAAAATCTTCTAGGTCCATGGTATATGATTTATCATAAAGATCAAATAAAATAGTGTGAGAATTGCGGGAGGATGTAAATTTAAACCTTCTCACAAAGGAATCAGTTAGATAGCGGTATTGCTGGCACTTATCTGACACGAAGACCTCAAGATCAGTGTTACGCACATACGCGTCAAATTCATCCTTGATGCCTTCCTGGACCATGAACTCCTCTGACGGCCATTCGCAAGGCCGCACTTGAGCTTCCCTTGGTAGTTCATTGTCCGGCTCACGTATCACGAGCCTCAGTCCTTGCTTCCTTGAGGAACCACCTTGTTACATTTTCCTAAACATTTTTCTTCCTATTAAAAATTTCTGAAATTTTTAGTGACTCAAAAATAAAAGTGAATCAAACTCAACAAGATTGATAGCAACTACTCCTACAAGTGCCTAGAGGCTATATCATGCATTAAAACTATTTTTGACCACATAAATTTGACATGCAAGCTCAAGAACAGGGTCACCTAAGAAGCAAAAAAATGCAATAAATAAAGCACTAGAACAAAAACTAATTGGACCATTGGAGGAGTCACATACCGAAGAACAATCCCCCAATGCAGTTTTGTGAATGGAGCTTTGAGCTAGGAGATCGTAAATGGCAGCAAGATGAGATAGAACTCGGGTTTGAGCTATGGGAGGATTTTTCTGGACGAAGACGAAGTGTGCGGGTGCTGGAATAAGTGGAGGGGGCCCACGTGGGGTCCATGAGGCAGGGGGCGCGCCCTGGACCCTCGTGGCCAGGTGGTGGGTCCCCTGGTGTGTTCTCAGTGCCAAATATTCTTAAATATTCTACAAAAAATCATCTAAAATTTTCAGGACATTTGGAGAACTTTTATTTTCGGGGTACTTTTTATTGCAAGGATAATTCAAAAAACAAACAGAAAATACTATTTTTGCTTTATTTAATCTAAATAACAGAAAGTAAAAGGAGGGTACAGAGGGTTGTGCTTTCTAACTTCATCCATCTCATGCTCATCAAAAGGAATCCACTAACAAGGTTGATCAAGTCTTGTTAACAAACTCCTTTTCGAACAACATGAAACCGGAGAATTTTCGAATAACACTAGGTTACCTCAACGGGGATATGCACATCCCCAACAATAAGAATATCATATTTCTTCTTGACAGTAGGAAGAAGGAATTCAAAACCTCCAATAGTGATCGTTGAAATTTTTCCAATAGAATTTGTACTGTGGACTTGAGGTTGTTTCCTCGGAAAATGTACCGTATGTTCATTACCATTAACATGAAAAGTGACATTGCCTTTGTTGCAATCAATAACAGCCCCTGCAGTATTCAAAAAGGGTCTGCCAAGAATAATAGACATACTATCGTCCTCGGGAATATCAAGAATAACAAAGTCCATTAAAATAGTAACGTTTGCAACCACAACAGGCACATCCTCACAAATACCGACTGGTATAACAGTTGATTTATCGGCCATTTGCAAAGATATTTCAGTAGGTGTCAACTTATTCAAATCAAGTCTATGATATAAAGAGAGAGGCATAACACTAACACCGGCTCCAAGGTCACATAAAGCAGTTTTAACATAGTTTCTTTTAATGGAGCATGGTATAGTTGGTACTCCTGGATCTCCAAGTTTCTTTGGTATTCCACCCTTAAAAGTATAATTAGCAAGCATGGTGGAAATTTCAGCTTCCGGTATCTTTCTTTTATTTGTAACTATATCTTTCATATACTTAGCATAAGGATTCATTTTAAGCATATCAGTCAAACGCATACGCAAAAAGATAGGTCTAATCATTTCAGCAAAGAGCTCAAAATCCTCATCATCCTTTTTCTTGGATGGTTTAGGAGGAAAAGGCATGGATTTCTGAACCCATGGTTCTCTTTCTTTACCGTGCTTCCTAGCAACAAAGTCTCTCTTATCATAACGTTGATTCTTTGATTGTGGGTTATAAAGATCAACAGCAGGTTCAATCTCTACATCATTGTTATTGCTAGGTTGAGCATCAACATGAACATCATCATTAACATTATCCCTAGGTTCATGTTCATTACCAGATTGTGTTTCAGCATCAGAAATAGAAATATCATTGGGATTCTCAGGTGTGTAAACAACAGGTTCACTAGAAGCATGCAAAGTCCTATCATTTTTCTTTTTCTTCTTTTTAGAAGAACTAGGTGCATCATCATTAGTTCTATGAGAATCTTGCTCAATTCTCTTAGGGTGGCCCTCATGATACAAAGATTCCTGAGTCATTTTACCCCCTCTAGTCACAACTCTAACAGCATTATCATTTTTCTTATTATTTAATTCATTGAGCAAATCATTTTGAGCTTTAAGCACTTGTTCTAGTTGAGTGGTAATCATAGAAGCATGTTTACTAATAAGTTTAATTTCACCTTTAACTCTAGACATATAATCACTCAAGTGTTCAATCCTATAAGCATTATGTTTCAATTGTCTACCAACATAAGCATTGAAGTTTTCTTGTTTAACAATAAAATTACCAAACTCATCCAAGCATTGGCTAGCAGACCTATTATGAGAAATATCACCTTCATCAAATCTATAGAGAGAATTTACCTTTACTACCTGTGTCAGGTTACTAAGACCATGTATCTCTTCAATAGGTGGTAAAATCTTAACATCTTCAGCTTTAAGACATTTTTCTTTCATAGATTTCTTTGCCTCTTGCATACCTTCAGGACCGAGAAATAGAATACCCCTTTTCTTCGGAGTTGGCTTAGGAGTTGGTTCAGGAAGTGTCCAATCATTATCATTACTCAACATATTATTCAATACCAATTCAACTTGATCAACAATTCTTTCCCTGAAAACACAACCAGCACAACTATCTAGGTGGTCTCTGGAAGCATCGGTTAGTCCATTATAAAAGATATCAAGTATTTCATTTTTCTTGAGAGGATGATCGGGCAAAGCATTAAGTAATCGGAGAAGCCTCCCCCAAGCTTGTGGGAGACTCTCTTCTTCAATTTGCACAAAATTATATATTTCCCTTAAGGCAGCTTGTTTCTTATGAGCAGGAAAATATTTAGCAGAGAAGTAATAAATCATATCCTGGGGACTACGCACACAACCAGGATCAAGAGAATTAAACCATGTTTTAGCATCACCCTTTAATGAAAACGGAAATAACTTAAGGATATAGTAGTAACGAATTTTTTCCTCATTAGTGAATAGGGTGGCTATATCATTCAATTTAGTAAGATGTGCCACAATAGTTTCAGACTCATAGCCATGAAAAGGATCAGATTCAACCAAAGTAATTAACTCAGGGTCGACAGAGAAATCATAATCCTTATCGGAAATACAGATAGGTGAAGTAGCAAAAGCAGGGTCATATTTCATTCTAGCATTCAAAGACTTTTCTTTCAGCTTAGCTAACAGTCTCTTAAGATCATATCTATCATTGCAAGCTAAAAAGTCTCTAGTAGTTTCTTCATCCATAACATAACCCTCAGGCACAACAGGCAATTCATATCTAGGGGGAGAATCTTCATCATCACTTTCATCAATATTACCAGTTTCAATAATTTCATTCTCTCTAACCCTAGCAAGTTGTTCATCAAGAAATTTACCTAATGGCACAGTATCATCAAGCATAGAAGTAGTTTCATCATAAGTATCATGCAAAGAAGAAGTGGCATCATCAATAACGTGCGACATATCAGAATAAATAGCAGGAGTAGATGTCGCAAGTTTACTCAAAACATAAGGTGAATCAAGTGCAGAGCTAGATGGCAGTTCCTTACCTCCCCTCGTAGTTGAGGGAAAAATCTTGGTTCTTTCATCTTTCAAGTTCCTCATAGTGATCAACAGATATAAATCCCAAGTGACTAAAAGAATAGAGCTATGCTCCCCGGCAACGGCGCCAGAAAATAGTCTTGATAACCCACAAGTATAGGGGATCACAACAGTTTTCGAGGGTAGAGTATTCAACCCAAATTTATTGATTCAACACAAGGGGAGCCAAAGAATATTCTCAAGTATTAACGGTTGAGTTGTCAATTCAACCGCACCTGAAAGACTTAATATCTGCAGCAAAGTATTTAGTAGCAAAGTAATATGGAAGTAACGATAATGGTGGCAAAAGTAATAGTATTGGTTTTGTAGTGATTGTAACACTGGCAATGGAAAAGTAACTAAGCAAAGATCAATATGTGAAAAGCTCGTAGGCAATGGATCAGTGATGGATAATTATGTCAGATGCGATTCCTCATACAACAGTTATAACATAGGGTGACACAGAACTAGCTCCAGTTCATCAATGTAATGTAGATATGTATTCCGAATATAGTCATACGTGCTTATGGAAAAGAACTTGCATGACATCTTTTGTCCTACCCTCCCGTGGCAGCGGGGTCCTATCGGAAACTAAGGGATATTAAGGCCTCCTTTTAATAGAGTACCGGAACAAAGCATTAACACTTAGTGAATACATGAACTCCTCAAACTATGGTCATCACCAGTAGTGGTCCCGATTATTGTCACTTTGGGGTTACCGGATCATAACACATAGTAGGTGACTATTGACTTGCAAAATATGATCAGGAACTCACATATATTCATGGAAACATAATAGGTTCAAATATGAAATCATGGCACTCGGGCCCTAGTGACAAGCATTAAGGATAGCAAAGTCATAGCAACATCAATTTCAGAACATAGTGGATACTAGCTAGGGATCAAACCCTAACAAAACTAACTCGATTACATGATAAATCTCATCCAACCCATCACCGTCCAGCAAGCCTACGATGGAATTACTCACGCACGGCGGTGAGCATCATGAAATTGGTGATGGAGGAAGGTTGATGATGACGATGGCGACGGATTCCCCTCCCCGGAGCCCCAAACGGACTCCAGATCAGCCCTCTCGAGAGAGATTAGAGCTTGGCGGTGGCTCCGTATCGTAAAACGTGATGAATCCTTCTCCTTGATTTTTTCTCCCCGAACGTGAATATATAGAGTTGGAGTTGAGGTCGGTGGAGTCTCAGGGGGCCCACGAGACAGGGGGGTGCGCCCCCACCCTCGTGGAAAGGGTGTGGGCCCCCTGGTGTTGATTCTTTCGCCAGTATTTTTTATAAATTCCAAAAATATTCTCCGTGAAGTTTCAGGTCATTCCGAGAACTTTTATTTCTGCACAAAAATAACACCATGGCAATTCTGCTGAAAACAGCGTCAGTCCGGGTTAGTTCCATTCAAATAATGCAAGTTAGAGTCCAAAACAAGGTCAAAAGTGTTTGGAAAAATAGATACGATGGAGATGTATCAACTCGCCCAAGCTTAAACCTTTGCTTGTCCTCAAGCAATTCAGTTGACAAACTGAAAGTGATAAAGAAAAAAATTTACAAACTCTGTTTGATCTTGTTGTTGTAAATATGTAAAGCCAGCATTCAAGTTTTTAGCAAATATTATGAACTAGCCATATTCACAATAACATTTATGTCTCATGTTTACTCATATCAATGGCATAATCAACTAGCGAGCAATAATAGTAAATCTTGGATGACAACACTTTCTCAAAACAGTTGTAATATGATATAACAAGATGGTATCTCGCTAGCCATTTCTGAGACTTCAAAACATAAATGCAGAGCACCTTTGAGGTTCAAGGACTGACTAAACATTGTAATTCATGGTAAAAGAGATCCAGTCATAGTCATACTCAATGTAAACTAATAGTAATGCATGCAAATGACAGCGATGCTCTCCAACTGGTGATTTTTGATAAGAGGGTGATGACTCAACATAAAAGTAAATAGGTAGGCCCTTCGCAGAGGGAAGCAGGGATTTGTAGAGGTGTCAGAGCTCGATTTTGAAATAGAGATAAATAATATTTTGAGTGGCATACTTTCATTGTCAACATAACAACCGAGAGATCTCGATATTTTCCATGCTACACACATTATAGGCGGTTCCCAAACAGAATGGTAAAGTTTATACTCCCCCACCACCAACAAACATCAATCTATGGCTTGTTCGAAACAACAGGTGCCTCCAACTAACAACAATCCTGGGGGAGTTTTGTTTGCAATTATTTTAATTTAAGCATGGGACTAGGCATCCTGGTTACCAGCCATTTTCTCATGAATGAGGAGCGGAGTCCACTCCTCGTGAGAATAACCCACCTAACATGGAAGATATAGACATCCCTAGTTGATACATGAGCTATTCGAGCATACAAAACAGAATTTCATTTGAAGGTTTAGAGTTTGGCACATACAAATTTACTTGGAACGGCAGGTAGATACCGCATATAGGAAGGTATGGTGGACTCATATGGAATAACTTTTGGGGTTTATGGAAGTGGATGCACAAGCAGTATTCCCGCTTAGTACAAGTGAAGGCTAGAAAGAGACTGGGAAGCGACCAGCTAGAGAGCGAGAACAGTCATGAACATGCATTAAAATTAATCAACACTGAGTGCAAGCATGAGTAGGATATAATTCACCATGAACATAAATATCATGGAGGCTATGTTGATTTTGTTTCAACTACATGCGTGAACATGTGCCAAGTCAAGCCACTCGAATCATTCAAAGGAGGATACCACCCTATCATACCACATCACAACCATTTTAATAGCATGTTGGCACGCAAGGTAAACCATTATAAACTCCTAGCTAATTAAGCATGGCATGAGCAACTATAATCTCTAATTGTCATTACAAACATGTTTCATTCATAATAGGCTGAATCAGAAACGACGAACTAATCATATTTACAAAACAAGATAGGTCGAGTTCATACCCGCTTCTCTCATCTCAATCAGTCCATCAAATATCGTCATTATTGCCGTTCACTTGCACGACTGAACGGTGTGGATAATAATAATGGTGCGCGTGCATTGGACTAAGCTGGAATCTGCAAGCATTCAATACAAGGGAGAATAAAAGGTAATATGGGCTCTTTGTTAGACCAACAATAATGCATATGAGAGCCACTCAACATTTTGATCATGGTCTTCTCCTCTCGACCCCCAAAGAAAAGAATAGGAATGAAACTATTTACATGGGAAAGCTCCCAACAAGCAAAAGAAGAACGAGATTTTTTTGGGTTTTCTTTTAATTATTACTACTACAAGCATGGAAAGTAAATTAGCTAAAAGCTACAACTATTTTTTTGGTTTTTCTTAAGGTTTTTCAAACACACAAGAAGAATGCCGGAAAAGAAAATAAACTAGCATGGATAGTACAATGAAAAAGTATGAGCACCAACAACTGGCATGAGTGTGTGAACATGAATGTAATGTCGGTGAGAAATACGTACTCCCCCAAGCTTAGGCTTTTGGCCTAAGTTGGTCTATGGCCACGGCTGGCCTGGTGGGTATCCAAAGTTGTACCTGGGGTCGTACTAAGATGTAACAGCTACTGCCTAACGAGCTGCAGCTTGGAGGCGAGCTGCCTCCGTCCTCCTCTCGTACTCATTCGCCTCCTCCCTGGTTATAACATATCTCCTTTTTGCCTGAAAGTCAAAGAAAGTAGGAGCAGGGAGGGCGATATGGACAGTGCACCTTTTGTCAAAGATTAGTCGGTACTGGAGGAATTGTTCATTCCTCTCAACAAACTGATGGCGAACCATGGCATTATAATCTAGGTAAGCAGGAGGCAACTCAATATCATTTCCATGTATGGGTATATCAAGATAGTTAGCTACACAAGTTGCATAAATTCCACTAAACAAATATCCACTTATACCGTTGTGATGCAACCTATGTGCAACAATAGCCCCCAAAGTTATATTGTTTATCACCTAATACCGCACTCTTGAGGACACTAAGATTTCGAACACACATGTGACAAGCCTCATCTTTACCGTTAATGCATCTACCAATGAAGAGAGCAAAATAATGTATGGAAGGGAAATGAATGCTCCCTATGGTAGCTTGTGTGATTTCCCTAGATTCCCCCACAGTAATACTAGTAAGAAAGTCTTTATATTCAGATTTGCGAGGTTCACTAACATTGCCCCACTGTGGGAGTCTACAAGCAATATTAAAATCTTCTAGGTCCATGGTATATGATTTATCATAAAGATCAAATAAAATAGTGTGAGAATTGCGGGAGGATGTAAATTTAAACCTTCTCACAAAGGAATCAGTTAGATAGCGGTATTGCTGGCACTTATCTGACACGAAGACCTCAAGATCAGTGTTACGCACATACGCGTCAAATTCATCCTTGATGCCTTCCTGGACCATGAACTCCTCTGACGGCCATTCGCAAGGCCGCACTTGAGCTTCCCTTGGTAGTTCATTGTCCGGCTCACGTATCACGAGCCTCAGTCCTTGCTTCCTTGAGGAACCACCTTGTTACATTTTCCTAAACATTTTTCTTCCTATTAAAAATTTCTGAAATTTTTAGTGACTCAAAAATAAAAGTGAATCAAACTCAACAAGATTGATAGCAACTACTCCTACAAGTGCCTAGAGGCTATATCATGCATTAAAACTATTTTTGACCACATAAATTTGACATGCAAGCTCAAGAACAGGGTCACCTAAGAAGCAAAAAAATGCAATAAATAAAGCACTAGAACAAAAACTAATTGGACCATTGGAGGAGTCACATACCGAAGAACAATCCCCCAATGCAGTTTTGTGAATGGAGCTTTGAGCTAGGAGATCGTAAATGGCAGCAAGATGAGATAGAACTCGGGTTTGAGCTATGGGAGGATTTTTCTGGACGAAGACGAAGTGTGCGGGTGCTGGAATAAGTGGAGGGGGCCCACGTGGGGTCCATGAGGCAGGGGGCGCGCCCTGGACCCTCGTGGCCAGGTGGTGGGTCCCCTGGTGTGTTCTCAGTGCCAAATATTCTTAAATATTCTACAAAAAATCATCTAAAATTTTCAGGACATTTGGAGAACTTTTATTTTCGGGGTACTTTTTATTGCAAGGATAATTCAAAAAACAAACAGAAAATACTATTTTTGCTTTATTTAATCTAAATAACAGAAAGTAAAAGGAGGGTACAGAGGGTTGTGCTTTCTAACTTCATCCATCTCATGCTCATCAAAAGGAATCCACTAACAAGGTTGATCAAGTCTTGTTAACAAACTCTTTTCGAACAACATGAAACCGGAGAATTTTCGAATAACACTAGGTTACCTCAACGGGGATATGCACATCCCCAACAATAAGAATATCATATTTCTTCTTGACAGTAGGAAGAAGGAATTCAAAACCTCCAATAGTGATCGTTGAAATTTTTCCAATAGAATTTGTACTGTGGACTTGAGGTTGTTTCCTCGGAAAATGTACCGTATGTTCATTACCATTAACATGAAAAGTGACATTGCCTTTGTTGCAATCAATAACAGCCCCTGCAGTATTCAAAAAGGGTCTGCCAAGAATAATAGACATACTATCGTCCTCGGGAATATCAAGAATAACAAAGTCCATTAAAATAGTAACGTTTGCAACCACAACAGGCACATCCTCACAAATACCGACTGGTATAACAGTTGATTTATCGGCCATTTGCAAAGATATTTCAGTAGGTGTCAACTTATTCAAATCAAGTCTATGATATAAAGAGAGAGGCATAACACTAACACCGGCTCCAAGGTCACATAAAGCAGTTTTAACATAGTTTCTTTTAATGGAGCATGGTATAGTTGGTACTCCTGGATCTCCAAGTTTCTTTGGTATTCCACCCTTAAAAGTATAATTAGCAAGCATGGTGGAAATTTCAGCTTCCGGTATCTTTCTTTTATTTGTAACTATATCTTTCATATACTTAGCATAAGGATTCATTTTAAGCATATCAGTCAAACGCATACGCAAAAAGATAGGTCTAATCATTTCAGCAAAGAGCTCAAAATCCTCATCATCCTTTTTCTTGGATGGTTTAGGAGGAAAAGGCATGGATTTCTGAACCCATGGTTCTCTTTCTTTACCGTGCTTCCTAGCAACAAAGTCTCTCTTATCATAACGTTGATTCTTTGATTGTGGGTTATAAAGATCAACAGCAGGTTCAATCTCTACA